>NC_080676.1:140842098-141145128 GCF_030445035.2 Dasypus novemcinctus
TGTGCATGATTCCAAATAAATGAAAAAAGATTAAATAATAAGTAAAATATGAAAGTAGAGTTATGAAACAGGGTGGTATTTTAAAATATGCTATATTTTCAAGAGGAAGGGGCATTTTAGCACAATATAGACTCTCAACCTGATATTTACTTTTTAATTTGTATGAAAAAATATTATAAACCCAGTAAAAATATCTAATTTGGAAAATCCCCTTTATAACACATAATAAAACACTAATTTCCTTCATTCTTTTTTAATTTTTACCATGAATATATCAAGCATGTAATGAATTAATCATTAGACATTATTAAACTGAATTTTGAGGGAATTAGTCTGTTAAGTAGAGGGTTCCTCTTGACCATCCCAATGACCATGTTTCTCAAGGAGACAGTGATGACAATTAATGAAAATTTTAGTAGAACAAATTTTACACTCTTGTAGATAGGAGATATTTTTTTCAGAGAGGAAGTGTGTGTGTGTGTGTGTGTGTGTGTGTGTGTGTGTGTTGTCCAAAGTTACAGAGATAGGTTCTGCAGTAAGGATTCCGATGTACACACTTTGGCTCAAAATCATCTCCTTTTAAATATGCTCTACTGCTCTGATCAACAAAATCTCCAAAGAAATTTAGTAAACTGTCTGTTTATTTGTCTTTTCTCTTAGTTAGGCTGTGTGAAAAATAGTGTTCATGTGTTAATTTAATTCAATGATTATATTCTTTAAGCAGAATGGCTTGGGAAAAATAAGAAAGGAGCAAGATAATAAAAAGAGATACGGGGATCATATAAGCCCAGAGATAGTTCAATTCAGCAGACAGATCACTGTCCATAACCTAGTTCATGAATGTGTGGAAAATGTCCAATAGTCCTTTGCTAAAAATAATTTTGATAAGGTTATTAAAGTTTAGAAAGTATCTTTCTGTCTCTAAAGCATTGTTTTAGTTTCCCATTCAGCTCAAAGCAGATACCATGAAAAGTTTGGCTTGAGCAATGGGAATTTATTAGCTCACAGTTTTGATGCCTAGAAATTATCTGCATCAAGGCATCGTCAAGGCAATATTTTCTTCTCCAGGACTGGCTTCCAGAGATCCTTGGCTTTTTTTTTTTTAAAGGTTTATTTTTTATTTATTTCTCTCCTCTCCCCCCCTCCCAGTTGTCTGCTCTCTGTGTCCATTCGCTGTGTGTTCTTCTGTGACCGCATCTATCCTTATCAGTGGAACGGGGAATCTGTGTTTCTTTTTTGTTGCATCTTCTTACTGTGTCAGTTCTCCTGTCTGCGGCACCATTCTTGGGCAGGCTACACTTTCTTTTGCATGGGGCAGCTCTCCTTATGGGGCCCAGTCCTTGAGTGTGGGGCTCCCCTATGCGGGGGACACCCCTGCGTGGCAGGGCACTCCTTGCCCGCATCAGCACTGTTCATGGGCCAGCTCCACATGGGTCAAAGAGGTCAGGGGTTTGATCCCCTACCATGTGGTAGGTGGATACCGGATCCATTGGGCCAAGTCCCTTGGTTTCTTTAGCATGTAACATATGGTCTTTTCTGGTCTCTCCTTTCTCTTCTTGGTTTCACTGATTTCAGCTTCTTGCTTTTGTGACTTGCTTTCTTTGTCTTGCTTGTGTTTATGAAGTACCTCAGTAACAGGATTAAGACCACCTCCTGATTGAAGAAACCTCATTAAAACATCCTATTTACATGGGGTTCGCACCCACAGGAATAGATTAAGTTAAGAAAAAATGTTTTTCTGGGTATACACAGTTCTAAACTACCACACATACCAAGCACATTAATTTACACATGGAAATTGGCAAATGATATTTGTTAAGATTGTATTTCCTCCTTGAATGTACAATTAATGTTCTATCACTAAAGTTAGAATATACTACTTTGAAATCTGTAATAAATTTCAAAATAAATTACAGAAGAAGTATAATATTGAGATGGAATTATCAATAGGCTCTTATCCAAAAGACATAAATCATGTTTCACCTTAATGTATTTAGCACATTCCAGTGCTCCCATTATATTTAAATAATGATGCAAAATCACATACTTCCACTGATTCATCACTCTTTGGAAGCGAGAAAATTTGAAAGGTTATTCTGTCATTTAATGCCTACATTTTTATGCAAATATATAATTTAGTTATATCTTATAGGATGTATTTGTCAGCAGAAGCAAAGATAGTTTAAAAGAAAACATCAGTGAGGATGCTATGTTATACAGATACTCAAAGGAGAGTGACAAATGAAATATTTCAGGCTTTAAAATTCTTCATGTTTATAAAATTAGCATGCTTAAATTTGTCTTTAATGTATATTTAACCTAAGTTACTAAATTTTAGGTTATACACCAATTTAAATTAAGTTGTATTCTAAGCAATCTCATGTCAGTAATAAGTAGATTTAACAAAATGCAAAGTGGAGAGATGAAAAATCTTTAATTCAAGTTAAAATACTTATACCTAAAACATAAAAATAAAGGCTGTTAATAAGCTAAAATATGTTTAATTTTATTATTGCTATCTTACTTCTCTTTGTTGGTAAGTTTTTAGCACTCTACTGGAATAGTTCTTTTCAGAATAAGACAAATCATAGAAATATCCAAGGTGGTTCCATGTTCTTCAAATGCATTTATAATGATATTTTTTGATAAGAATATAAAAATTTATATACATTTACATGCATATATAAGACAAATTGTTCACATCCCTGTTCATTCATGAGAGAGAAACTGAAAACATGAATATATATAAAACTGATAGAAAAGTCTACAGAACTATGGACTATAAGATGAAATTGTGTTGAACTCAATTCCAAATGTAAAAGGCTGATCTTGGAGCATTATCAGAATTATCTGAGTCTATAATTAAAATATAAACATCAGCTGTCCTAGATCACAACTTCTCAGGCTAGAGTTTGTTTTGAAGAAGCAACACTTTTGATTGAATCATAATGCAAGGGGTCAAAACAAAAGTTCAGGGATTAAAAACTGTCTTCCACCTTTAAATACAGTTGTTTTGTTGTATGAATTGAGATTCATAAGATTTAAACTTAAAATAAATTTATTTGGCTCAAAATTCAAAGTTCTGCAGAATCTTAGAAAGCGAATGCTATACCATTTGGTTAGGATGAATTAGAAATGTTTCTTCTTTTCAGAATCTATTTTCCCTTAAAAACAAAAATGCAGAGTCGATTAAGTGAAGTTCTAAAATTTCATGTGAAATTTTCTGGGACAATGATAGAAGAGATATGGACAAGTTTCAGGGAGGATTTGGCATTAGACCTGTGCCTCCCATGATGCATCATGTTTTAATAAGTAACCATTAAAAATAATTAACGTCATATTCAATACTTACTGTGTAAAAACACTGTAATTAAAAATAAAAAATGCAACATAAAAGTCGATTAAGAAGTAAATATCATGAGATAATGAATGACGGAAATATATTAGAATTCTAGCTCTTCCACCTCTTAGTTGAAAGTGTGTAGAATGTTTGGGTTCAAACATTGATTTTGTCACTGAGAGGCAGTGAAAATTTGCATAAAAATGATACAATTTGTAAAACATGTTTGAGACGTCTTGCCTTATGAAATGTAACAAGTATAAAAGCATGCAAATAGACTGGAAAAGTGTCTGGATGGAGAATAAGTAGAGAGGATGATGTTGGTGTAAGACTTACACTGTTTCCATTCATTTCATCTTTTCAAAGACTCCAATATAAATGATTTCTCCCTTACCTAATGGTGTCAAGGAAGGATTCCACATTTTTAAATTGTGATTACCACCTGGCTGACAGTAATTATAAGCACTATGAATTGTGAGATTTTTCTGATTTAAAAGATGCTGAAATGTGGATTAGAATCATGAAATTGGGTAATGTTAATAGTAAAATTAATAATAATTAAAATACAGGTCCTTTCAAGAAATTTTAAGGCAGCAATGAATCAAAGTGCAGCCAAGTACAAGTTTCAAATAGCGATTGGCTTTAATCTAAGTGAGTGGCATTTAATAGCTATGTGAACTTGGGAAATGTACCCATCCTATGTCATAAAATTATTGGGAGAATTTACTACAACAATATGTGAAAGTACTTAGCACTTTACCTGATACATAGCAAATGACTTAATACTATTTCGAGAAATTAATAGAGGTATGAAAAATATTCACATATTATGAACATTTGTTACTTTTATAATTTAATAAATTTAAAAATAGAATTATGACAAATTAAATGTGATGAAATACACTTTTGTTAACTGTATTTGTTAATATAGTAAAATATATATTTTTCTTCTATATTTGACTACTCAAAAATCCAGAAAATTAATCTTGCTAAAAATGAGAATGCCAACTTCTGAGTTGAGTGAGGCATAGTATTTAAGACTTCCTGTTAAAAGTCTCAGAGCCCCTTAATGTAAATTAGCACTACCTAAATAGATGGACCTGTCCTATTCCTGAAAATTAATATTAAGATATGGAGAAATGGGTTGACTCTTACAATGGAAAAATTTTGGGGGAAAATCTTACAGTTCCAAGGCTGTGAGATATCCAAATTAAAGCACTGTCAGAGATATTTTCTCACCAAAGTCAGCTATTGGTAATCTTGGTGTCCTGCCAAGTGACAAAGTAAGAAGGAGTCCAATCTCTGCGAAGTCTCTGTCTCCTGGAGCTCAGCTGTGGACAACAAGGCATAGAGCATGTCTCTTTCTGAGCCTTCTCTCTCAGTCTTGGCTGCTCTGCTTCCTTCCAGCAAATGCAAACATTTCTTCTGGAGTTCAGCTGTGGACTATCAGGTCTATGGCTCATCTCTCCAACCTTGAGCTGTTCTATAGGCCAAGTGTCTTGAGGGCTTCATGCTTCAGCTTTGAATGGTAGAGTCCCTTGAGTCCTCTCTCTCACATGGCCAGGTCAAAATGGCAGAGATCCCTTTTATGTGCCCACTTTCTGTCTGTGTCTCTGTTTATAAAAGACCCAGCAAAGAGGCAGACAGATACCCAACCCAAATCATGCCTCACTAACATAGTCTTACCAAAAGCAATCTAATCAAGTGATCTAATTAAGGTCCCTTAACTGAATATGAGGCAGCCAAAGGGTATCACACACACACAAATGGATTAGTTAAAAAACATAATCTTTCGGGATTCACCAAATTCAAAATGTCACAGTCTAAATAGAACAAATACTTTGTGTTGGCTTTGAATAAACTAGGAAGTCAATGGAGAGTTTTCAATATTATTGAACTTACATGTTAATAGGTTCTCTCAGTCTGTTTTGTTGAGAATAGACTATAGAATGACAAGGGAGGAAGAAAGGCTACCAGTTACTAAGTAATTGCAACAGTCCAGGCAAGAGATTATGGTGATATCAATGACAATAACATTACTAATTCATTTTTTTGTCCTCATTTTACTTGATTTATTAATCTGGGTTTCTTTTGAGAAGTCTAGCCCATTGGTTCTCAACTTGGGTTCAATCAATTCAACCACTTCTCAATATACTCATTCTTTTGACATTGGTTCATCTCCATCATCTTTTAATTATAATATTTAAATAGTGTTTATTTACATAGCATTCAGACAAATAACTTGTGATTTTAAGTTAATTATTTTCCAAATTCTCCAAAGTGTTCCCTTCTTACTACTAATAGAAATCATTTTGACAAAGGTGAATTCAACTCTTGCTTTAAATCAATTGACTCCAAAGCCTGAGATGTAGCAGCTGCCCACTAGCATGAATCACTCAGGGCAACAATCCCCAATAGTTTTCCCAAATTCTGAGAAGTTACTGGTGAAAGAGTGGGAGGGGACCAAGAGGCAAACATAGTGAAAACCTGTAGGCCTATGAGAAATTGCCATCGTATAAGAGATAACAGAGTTAAGCAGGAATCTTAGTGCAGCTCTTCCATGTCTCCTTTTCTCTACTTTGAGAACAGAAAATATAAACATAAGCAAATGAACTCAGTATCTTATCCTCCTCTAGTGTTTCCTCCACAGAGAGCACCATGTTTTTAGTATTCTGTATTCTCACTTGTTTATTTAAAACACAATCACATATTCTGAAACTACAAAAGCAATAGTCAAAATGCCATGGTAATGAAATGGTAATAAATTTTGACTAGTTACTGAAGGATAAAAATATGCTTTTACTATATGCAAAATAAGGTCACTTTTTTAGGAGCATGGGATTGTAAAATTTCACTTTACTGAAGAACTGAAATTGTTAATATTTCTTGAATCATTTGGAGAAGTTCAGGCAAAATTTAATGTTAGCAAAATGGCATTTCATATGAGGGAAAAGTTCTAAATGCAAATATTTTAAGACGAAGAACACCTGTTTAGATTGGTCAGATATATCTGCTCCTTTTATGATAGTTACAGTACAAAAAATATTTGAAAGGTAGTCATTTTAATCTTCGTTGAAATAAACTTCTCATGATAAATACATGATTACATCAAATTTGTGAGCAGTCGTGGGTCAGTGCAAATGTACCTTCATAAGCATTCCTAACATAGTTCCCTTCAGGTCTCTCTCATCTTTTGATGGTATATATTTAATGTACCTACTTACTGTACATCTGCGAATCTAGGTATATAGGATAACATTATATGAGATTACGGTATAAACTTATTGTGGCTTCCATTAATTTTGATCACAAACTAATTCCCAATAAAAGAAGTCAATGTAACCATATTATATTTTCCCTTCATGGCACAATGGATTAATTATCCTTGCACTGTACCCTATTTATAACAGCAGTGGGGGGATGAACGATTTGATGGAAATTAAATGAGTGTTCTAATGAAGGCAATAATATCACTATTTAATTTCTCTAGGGGGTAAAATATAGTACCCAAATTAAAATGATAATCTTTTTCCTTAAATATTTTTAAAATGCTATATCCTTGATTACTAAGCATTGCAAAATTGTCCTATTTAATTAAGGCAGACTAGGCAAAATAATTTTTATAACAGCATGATTTTTTTTAAGTTTTTCTGTTCTCTATTGTTTAAAATGAATGTTGGTATAATTAACACCAGTGTGTTCCTGGGTCATTAATGTATGTTCACATAAACCATTGCCTCCATGCTGAAGATAAGGCCAGGCCTGTCACCAACTGTCAAGTCAATTTATTTCAGAAATAATCTAAGCATAAATTTCTTTATGAAATTAAAGTTAATAAATCTGTTGGTATATGTTTTAAAACACAATAAACTCTACATTTTAACACTAATAATAAAAATTATGTATATATTTATTATATTTATATATGACTTGTTAAACCAGGAATTGGGGTTTTTATATTATTTTTATTATACTTCATGTATTAATTTGATATTTCCAGATTCATTTGAATTTTTATTTAGTTTTAGTAAGTACTTTCCATTCCTTTGTAATAAACCCTTCATAATCTTTTGCATAAAGATTAACCAGAATAGCATTTTAGAAATAATCTTACATTATTTTGGATCAGCTATAGCCCAACCAATTAGTTCTTTCTTAATGTACAGATTAATGGAATGAATTATTTAATGCCAATTTAAGAATAAATGCAATTTCATCCAAGAAGCTGTAAACTTAGATATTGTCTGTGGACTAAATAAACATGATGAAAGTTTATATTATAGCTAGTATTACTTGTCCATTTCAATATTGCCTTATTACTCATGGAAGATATTACTTGTTTATGACAATTAATATTTTAAACCACTAACTTATACCATTCATTTATAGTGGTTTATGACAAGAGAAATAATGAACTCCTAGATTTACATTTTTTAGATTATTTTACCTCAGTTAGGATGATTTCTACTGAAGATAGCAGACTAATAAGAGTGACTGCTACAATGACGGTATTTATCTTCCCTCTTCATTGCCCCAGCATAGATAGGTGGTACTTTTTACATACCAGGGACATATTCCAAAGTATGGACAGTAGTCACACAGAGCTCACAAAGAATTGTGTCTCTAGGTTTGTGCAGTGTTAAACTGAACAGCCATACACTAAACCTTTGCGTAGGAATCTGGAACCAGGTAGATGCAATTTCACAACTGCTCAGTAGAGAGAGGATGAGCCCAACCCCTTTTCATCTTTCTGGCCTTCTGCCATCCTCAGATCTCCAGGTAACTTCTGGAGATCTAACTATTTTCACAAGAGCCAAAAGTAGAAAAAGAAAATGGTAAGACCAGTTAATTTGCTGTTCAAACAAAATTGCCATTCTGAAAAGTAAGAAACCAAGCAGGAATGGCTCCTTTATAGGAATTCTAAAAGGATATTCCCACATTTATCTCTAACTGATCAATTTATGCCATCACAAATGCACTGATTTTGTCCAAATGTTTTGTAAAATGCTTCACTCAGGTGTAATAAGTATTATTTTAAATAAAAGCTACTAAAAACTAACTCAAATTTAGCACTACTTATTTTAGCCATGTGAATTTCACTTTCTGGAAGAAAGCAAGTAATACCACTGTATGAAAACTTTTATGTGAGGCAAAAAGATGTGGCAGCAAACATTAGTAAAACTTTAAAACACCTGCCTTTGATCGTGCTAAGAGGAACAGAAGACTTTATTCCTGAGAGATTTATTTATTTGTGGTTTTTATGAAGCATTTGTTTTAAGAAACAAGTGTGAACTCTGAACACTGATGAAAAAAAAAAAACCTTAAATATTTCCTTATTTCTTTGGTTGCATAAACTAGAATTTTTTTCTATATAATGAGAGCCAAAAAGAAATCATGTAAAGCTTATATGGTCACAGCTTTGGAAGGAAAGCAAACAGTCCTACACAGAGCAGATCAAGAGATCTGGCTGGCCAAAAACAATATGTGTCTTCTCTTAAGGAGTTGCTGCCACCAAAAGACAACTCTAACCATTTCCAATGAAGACACTTCTTAGGCCTGAAGTGGATCATGTGCAAGCAGGGTAAGAGAAACTTAAAAGACATTCCCACAAAGAGTAACCATTGTGCAAAGAGTTTCCCCTCCAAGGAAAATTAGCCTTCTCTACCTAGATTAAAGTAGAGGAATTGATAAAGGGCAGGAAAAATAGAATGTCCACTGTGTTCCATTCATTGGTTGTCTAACTTCCCCAAACCATTTTTCACAATTTTACTTAATTTCAAATTTCCACTAACCAAACAAAAAATGCATACTGAACTGAATCCACACTTACCTCCTGCCCACAGAGATATAATCTGATATGTTTTATTTAATATGCACGATTTCAAATCTTGACTATGTGGCTCGTGCTTCTCCACCCACCCTCCAATTTTGCTATTTTTCTCTTTTAAACCAAGCTAAATAGAAAATTTATTCATAAAGATTCCTATATAACATAAGAGGTAGGTGAATATTTTTTAAAAAGTGAAAGTTATGCACATGCCCACCTACTTAAACATACTCATGTGTCCACTCTAAAGAAGGTTATAGTCTGCAGGTTATGGTCTTCCTTTATTTAATAAACTGATTAAAATCTAAGACTTGTTTGCATGAACTCCTTCATCACAAACCTCTCTTTATTTCCTTGACCTTAGCCATAATATCAATGACTTTGAGATATCTTGTCTTACTTAGCACAAACGGAAAGACTCATATTTGATGTCAAAGACTTCTTGTTGCTTCCATCTGTATTCTTTTCAGTAGTTTTCCGTTAACTCTTTTTTTTTATTTCTCTCCCCATCCCCCACCCCCAGTTGTCTGCTCTCCGTGTCCATTCACTGCGTGTTCTTCTGTGACCGCTTCCATCCTTATCAGTGGCACCGGGAATCTCTGTTTCTTTTTTTGGGGGTTGTGTCATCTTGCTGTGTCAGCTCTCTGTGTGTGCAGCGCCATTTTTGGGCAGGCTGCACTTTCTTCTGCGCTGGGGCGCACTCCTTGTGCGTGGGGCTCCCCTAAGCAGAGGACACCACTGCATGGCAGGGCACCCCTTGTACACATCAGCACTGCACATAGGCGAGCTCCACACAGGTCAAGGAGGCCCGGGGTTTCAACCACGGACTTCCCATGTGGTAGGAGGACGCCCTATCCATTGGGCCAAGTCTGCTTCCCTCCATTAACTCTTACTGCAGTCATACCAGGGGTAAAAATCTCTATTAGTACATCCTCTGGATAGTTTTAGGACTCTTCTCTACCCTATTCTGTAGCTTTAACCCTGTTTTCCCTCAAAAGATGGAGCCACTAACAAGACATTATCCCTCAATGTCTACCTATTTACTTAAAATGGTTAGGCAAGGCTGATGCTCAATTTTCCATTCAGTGGTTATTTATTTTTCCTTTGTTGCAATTTTTATTAACTGGAGAACCAAAATTTCTAAACAGAGAAGAGGAAATGAATTTTTAGCTGATAAAGACAAAAGTTATTAGAGCAGCTTGTCGTTAGATGCATTTATCATTATTACCTTCTCTTACACTTAGTGTTTTCATGTGTTTCATGTGTATTGTTTGTGTTCAACTAAATATTTGTGCATCTCATTTTTCTCTACTTTCTTGGTATTTCTGTTTTGAATTCTAATTCCTTCTCTCCTGTTTCCCTTCGATTATAACATAGAACTTATTTATTTGTTTATTTTAAATAACTTTATTTCAAATTAAAAAAAAAACAGAAAAAGGCAGCTTAACAAATTATGGAAACATTACTCCTAAAAATTTCTGTCCAATTACTGTAATCTAATTCCAACTACTAAATTATTATTCCAGTATTCAGAAGGATATAGAGATGAGAACAGATTACCTAAGTGGCATATTCAAATATATAGTAAAGAATGGATAAATTTATTAAATTAGCTTTGAATATAAATTTAAAGATGCAAAAGTGAAACATTGCATTTCTATTTCAAACTAAAATTCTAGAAGACGGTTTTCATTTTCTATGTGTTTCTTACCAAATATTGTAGTTTTCAATGATATCACATTATTTTGCTCTTCAAAAACAAATGCAAATATGCACACAAATGAAACATCACAGCAGGTGAGTCAAAGTGGGTAGAAAATGTATGAAATAATTTTTTCCAGATGTATTTGTAAATGTTAATAAATACCTTTCATATTCAAAGTGAACACTGGTCTGTATTAGTTCTTTACCATGCCTTTTATCTTTGAGTTCCCACCCACCAAGGGGTGGGGACACAACACCCTAATCATAACTTAATCATGCCCAGGTAGAGATCAGATTACAAACATAATCCAATATTTCTTTTTGCAATTCATCAATTATATCAAACTGCTGTACTCCACCCTCTGAATTCCAAAAAATCATCACAATATTCAAAAAAGCCTTAAATTAGTTACAATGCAAGTACTAAATCATATCATAATCAATTTAAAGAAATACAGTTTGTCTGCAAGACCTCTGAAACTTACAAAACAATTTATCTGCTTCCAATACACAAATGGATAGAAAAAGGATAAACATTTTTATTACAATAAGGAGAAATTGAGAGGGAAACTGAGTCACAGGTCCTCTACAGTTTAGTAAACCTTCAGGGCATCCTTCATTCCATTTCAAAGTCAGAGAGTCATTCTTAAGAAGATGGTTTATTCTCCTTGATGCCATATGGGAACCCACCCTTTCCACTGGCTTCCCCAATGGCCATTTTCTTTGTTCCACCCTCATCAAGCACCTGGGTATTAACCACTCTCCAGACCACTCCCTCCAAAAGTGTTGGGGTGATTGCCACACCTTACCCAATCTTTGGGCTAGAGTCTTAACCCTCCTAGTACAGTGAAGTGAAGATAACATTTCCCCTAAAGTTTGGCATACAGGCTCAACCCTCTCAGAGCAATGAGTTGACACCTGGCCTTCCCTAACCTTTGAGGGATAGGCCTACCCCTCTGAGATCTGTGGGGTGCTGATGTTAACCACCCTAATCCTCAGGGAATGTGCTCTACCCTCTCAGCACCCTGGGCAGCAAAACTCTCCCAGAACATCAAACAGGAACATCAACCTTCTTCAACTGCTGGGGCAAACTCACCCTCTCTGTACACATGGGTGGGGTTCCTCTCTTGGCCCAAGGTGATGTCCTAATTCCAGATCTTAGCCTTCATGGTTTTCTTCTTAAAGCTCTTTCTCCTTCAATCTCCCCTTTCCATGTTCCTTTTATTCCAGTCTGACAGTGGTTTTGTTCATACAGCTCTCTCAAAAAGTCAGTCCATTTGGCATGCTGGAAGCAGGGATCCAAGCCATCAGACAATACGATTTTCCACAAGTCTTTCTGACATAACTGCAACTTCAATCCTGATTTACAAGTTCCAAGTTTAGTTAAGTCCTCCAATGGGGCACTTTCATATGGGAGCTTGATCTCCAGAGACTTGGAATTTCCAGAATCCATTTCTGTTTTCTTTGTGCCTGACAGCTCCATCCTCAGCATATCTCTCTTGTCTAGCATTTTGCTATAAGCTGCAAGCAGAAGCCAAGCCGCATTCTCTGGGTTTATTTTGGAAATTTCTCCAACTAAATGCCCAGGCTTGCCATTTTCAATTCCTCCTTGTATAGAACACCAGAAGTTAATCTTGTTAAATTCTCTGCAACTTTGAAACACGGATTGCCTTTCCTCCAGCTTCCAATAATAGTGTCATCATTTACTTCTAAGGTATCATAAAACGTCTCTTCAACATCCATATTCTTATCAACAGTCTTTTGAAAATGATATAGGCCTTTTCCATCCAGCATCTTACAATTCCTTCAAAAAATACCCTTTACGAATTTATAAAAACTTTCTAGCATTTTGGTAATTGCAAAAGCACTACCCCATGGTTGGTACCAAATTCTGTATTAGTCAGTTAAAGGGGTGCTCATACAAAACACCTGAAACTGGTCGGCTTTCGTAAAAGGGATTTATTTGGGGTACGAGCTTACAGATACCAGGCCAAAAAGCATAAGTTACTTCCCCCACCAAAGTTTATTTGGAGCAAGATGGCTGACAATGTCTGTGACGGATCAGGCTTCCTGTGTGTCTATGTTCCTACATTTCTGGGGCTTGCTTTTCTCTGGCTTAAGGTTCCTTCCTTCCTGGTGTTGGCTTCTCTTTCTTCTGGATGCTGACTTCTCAGGTCTTCAGCATCAAACTCTAACATCAGAAATCCCCAACTCTGTTCTTTGCCATGCCTTTTATCTGTGAGTACCCACGTACCAATGGGTGGGGATGCAGTGCCCTAAGCATAACCCAATCATGCCCAGGTACAGATCAGATTACAAACATAATCCAATATTTATTTTTGGAATTCATCAATTATAACAAACTGCTACAGGGTCTTATAGACATAATAAAAAATAACAAAATAAAATTGACGTCTTCTTAAGTTATAGTATAAGTAGAATAGGAACACCTTTATCTAGTCATTTTGACCAAATAATTTTCAGCTATATTTCAATATTAATATTTCACAATAATGAAATGGAATTTCAAAATCCATTTGGGAAAATGCACAGATAAGGTATTAGAATAGATGCTATGTTTAGGGCAGCAATAGAGAAAAATTAAGTGACTGGATAATATTTGGACTTTTCATATGATAAATACCGATGGAATTTCATCAAATATTTTCCATTTCTCCATACTCATCCACAATGAAATTTTGGCATTTATATAATTTCATAGGTTTTTCTGTAATACAGAGAATTATTAGTCATAATACCCATGGGGCTCCAAATTGAGTTAGAGAGTGTGGGGGTTAAGCACCTATGTCAACCTCTCGAGGCTATGTTTTCCAGTTGTATGATCAAGAAAGAACTAAGTATTCATAGATGGGTTTGTATATATAGTCCATTGATTTTATCTACAGGCGATTGCATCTACCATTAACAAAGGAGATTGCCCTTAGCAAACAGCTGAATCTCCTTATCCAGTATCTTGGAGGTTGTAAAGCCAGAACTCAGGATTTATGGAGTTTAAATTAAGACTTTTGACTCTATTTTGGCCAGCCAACTTCTCCTGGGGAATTCAACATTACCGTCACTGGAGATTCCAACTTTCAGCCTGCCCTGTGGAATTCAGATTTACCAATCCCCACAGTCAAGTGATCAAATTCCTATAATAAATCTCTTTATATACATATATTGGTTCTATTTCTGTGGAGAATTCTAACACAGATGATTTTGTGTAAAGATTTTTACTGTAAATATACCAGTTCACTACACCTGAATTCATGCTGATTTTGTAAGATATTATACAGGACATTTTAACATCCAGAATTTGTACTTTATACTTCTTTATAATATCCTTGATTGTAGCTGAGCGAGAGGGTTTCGTCCTCGCTCAGGCCCAAGAGTCGGGGGGGCTTGCTCCTGCCGAACCACCAGCGGGGGGTGCCCCAAGAGGGAGCACCGGTTCTCCAGGCGTGGGGGACGCGCGGTTGGGGAAAAACCACGGAGACCGCTTGAGCGCAAGAACAGGTCTGCTTTATTACCGAAGTACACTTAGCTATATAGGGTTGGGTAGAGGGAGGGGCGTGATGAAGGGAGGGCTGACTAAGGGGCGGCTGTGGACAGGCTGAAGCTGATGGATAGACCTGAGATAAGCAGTTACTGGGGAAGAGGGCAGATTGTGGGTTGGCAATATGGGTGGGACTGGCGGGAAGGACGGCGGGGGCTGGAAGGGGAGGAGGGGTGGAGAAAGGCGGCAACAATTGCTCCTTTTGTTTTTAAAAGGAAATAGAGGCAACAAGTTTTGGTGCGCACTGTGGGTGTGAATAACTCGGTGTGTGCAGCAACAAAAGACAAGGATTATGAGGAGGAGGAAGAAAAGGAGGTTATAAGGACGGGTACTGGAATAGGACGAGGGGTGGGGGGAGACCATGAGGACCGGCTGGCCGTGAGCGGACGACATAGCATCTGGCCAGGACGCATGTGCCCGCCATTAGGGTCGGCGCACGCCGGCGCCTGGCGCGCGCCGAGCCTTGCCAGCGAAACGGGCTCGTGATGTCCCGGACCCCCCACCTGAGGGGGAGGAACAGTTGGGGAGAAGTGAGGGGATGAAGACAAGAAGCTATAGGCATGCGGTCTGGAGTAGGTGGTGCGGGCGGAAGGGGCGAGGTGGACGGCTGGGGGGGACTCAGCGGTGGCGAGGGGTTGGTAGTGGACTTGTACAAAGGAGCTGAACACTGCATTGGCTTGATCTTTAGCAAGGTGGACTATCCTTCTGATGGGCCAGGGGCCCACAGTGAGGGCTAAGAGGATAATGATAAGGGGGCCTAGGAATGGGAGCAGGTACGGGAGGAGAGAGATAGGTAATATCTTGATCAACCGCCTGCCGGAGGGCAAGGGCGGCGATCCCCGTGCCTGCTCCAGCGAGACCTAAAAGGGTGGCGACAGGAGGGGGCTGGGGTACAGAGTAGGGGGTAAGCGAGGCTTGGGGTTGTGGGAGCTGAGGGAGGCAGTGGTGAGGGGGGTGCCGGGCGAAGGAGCGGGCAAGGTGGAGCGGGGCAGAGAAGGGGGCTGTGCCTTTGGAGGATTGAAAATCTGATTTGGGCCCACTGGGGTGGAACGTGTGGGAATTGGCTCCTTTTTTATAGTGATAATGGCACTGTAATCGTAGCCTACTGCATACAGGCGGGCTCCCCACATGCGGCCTCGTAACCAGAGGTCAGAGTTGGGGTCTTTGACTGTGAGTGTGATGGTGTTCCATCGAGTAGCATTACGCTGGAGAGTGAGGTATGGGTCTTTGTTAGGGGCACTGGACCATCCGTGGGCGATGGTTTCGCACCCCCAGGAAGGACAGTAATAGTGCGTTGGGTCATGGCATCCTCTGGCGGAGGATGGGCACATGTAGAAACCTGTGGCAGCGGGGTTGTGTCCCCCCCACTCATAAGACGGAAGGTTCGTGCGTCCAGTGAGGTTGGCGACATCAGTAGTGAAAGAGGGGGCGGAGGCGGTTACGTTCGAGGCGAGGAGCCTTTTTTGTTGCCAGAGGGAGAGGGTCCAATTGAAGGGCTGGTGACTCGGGTTGGCAGCGGCTGGGAGAGCGAGGAAAGCCAGGACGAAGAGAATGGCTGCGAGGCTGTGTAGAGGCATCATCTGACGGTGCGGCATCTTGATGATGGCTAGTGCTGGATCCAGGTGAACGGGGCTACCTCTGGGCCGTATCCACTGTCAATGTTATCTCTCACTGAAGGCATAGGGTGCTGATCGTTCGGTGGAACTAGTGGGTCAGTGGCAGGCCGGATGCAGCGCCCAGGAATCCAGAGCGGCTGCGGCTCAGACTCTGGAAAGACACAAGCAAAGCCCCTCCCCTGTGCTAGGAGGAGAGCTGGATCTTGCCAACGATTTGTGGCAGGGTCTTTCCAATGGACAAGGGGAACTTGCGAGGGCTGCCACATGCGTCCCCAGTGCTTATGGGTGGGGTAGAGTCCATGGTCATCGAAGGTTAGGAGATTGTGATGAATGAGGCAGGCAGTCACGACGTCGGCTGGGGCCTTGTGGGGAGAAGAGGCCCTTTCTTTTTGAATAAGTAGCTTGAGCTGTTGGTGAGTGCACTCGACGATTCCTTGCCCCTGTGGATTGTATGGAATGCCAAAATGATGCGTGATGTGATACATGTGCACAAAGCTGGCGAAGGCGGCACTGCGATACGCTGGTCCATTGTCTGTTTTGAGATCCCATGGAATTCCCATGAACAAAGTAGCTTGGCGAAGCGCCTGGACGCAGTGTTTAGCACTTTCTCCCGCAAGAGGGACTGCATAGCACAGATGCAAAAAGGTGTCAATTGCTCCATGAAGATATTTGAGGTGGCCAAAGGCGCTGACATGAGTGACATCTAATTGCCACCTTGAGTTGGGGCGGAGGCCGCGGGGGTTAACACCCTGAGGCTGCAAAGGCCCAAGTGGCAACAATGGCGTGCAAGTCAGGCACGCGCACACAAGGTGTTTGCAAGTTTCAATGGGAAGGTCTGGGAAGAGCTTCCGGATGGACCGTGCGGAGAAGTGGAATTGGGATGCAGGAGCTTGGCTTGATTAACAAAGTCTCCAAGCCGCGGCCCGTCGGCAGGGTTTTCATGTAGGAGGACCGGGTTTACCTGGCGGCTTGACACAGAAGCATCAGCGAGGTCATTCCCTAGAGCCAGCGGTCCTGGTAGGCCAGAATGGCTTCTGATATGAGCAATGAACCAGGGCTGCTGCCTCGCCTCAAGCAGTCGCTGTACGAAGGCGAGCGCCCGATCGATGTTTGAGTCACCTGGTAGGAAAGTAGCAAGCGGGAGGCTGCGACACACCTAAAGAGTGTATAGGCTGTCAGTAAAGATGTTGAGAGGCTGGTCTGGGTGGAGATTGAGGACTGCAGCGACAGCTAGAAGCTCGCCCACTTGAACAGGAGAGTCATTTGTGAACAGCAGTTGCCGTGGCTCAGGATTCTCAGGAGTGTATATGATGGCAGCAAACGCCATTTTTGAAGCATCTGTGAAGGCAGTGATGGCTGAAGGGATCGGGTTCCATGCGGGCAATGGCCGGAACGGGTTGGAAAACGCCAATTGAGACATTCCCTGCAGCAATCGGTGATGAGGATAGTGGTTGTCAAAGGAGCCGCGAAAGAGCTCTACCAGGCTCTGCATTTGGGCATTGTTCATGATGAGGGAGGTAACTTCCTTGGCATCTAAAGGCCAAACAATAGTATGTGGCGGGATGCCATACGTTTGTATGGAGAGAAGTACTAAGTCAGTGGCCAACGTGATCCAGGCCCTTATAAAAGGGCAGATTTTCGGGAGTTTGCTCAGAAAAAGGAGAGGGCCATCTTGCCACAAGAGACCTGTGGGAGTGATTGGCGTTGGCAGAACTAAAGCCAAGATTGGAAGGGTGGGGGAGAACCGCTCCAGGCGACACTGTTGCAGGGCGGCGCTGAATTGTTGAACGGCTTCTCGAGCCTCTGGAGTGATGATGATGCTGCGAGTGGTCGCCGTTGGAGGGCTGCCCCTTGTCTGCAAAAGCTCGAAGAGAGGCTGCATTTGCGCTGTTGTGATGGGAAGCGCCGAGCGAAGCCAATTGATTTGCCCGCAGAGCTGTTGGAGCTCAGTTAATGTCATCTTCGGAGAGAGGTGGATTTTTGGGCTTGTGGGCTGGATAAACCGATGAAAATGAAAGCCTAAAAATTGGAAAGGAGGCTGGAGGTTTATTTTGTCAGACTGCACAGTAAGCCCGAGGCTGGAGAGGTTTGTTATTATTGCCGAGAGCAGATCATTGAGGAGCGCACTGGAGCTCGTTGCTAAAAGGAGGTCGTCCATGTAGTGGAGGATGTATGTGTGCTCCGGATTGAACTTGGAGCGCAGCAGCTCAACAGCATGGTTGACATACAGTTGGCACATAGTCGGGCTGTTGCGCATGCCTTGAGGCAATACTCGCCACTGAAATCGCTGAACTGCGCCTTGGTTGTTGATGCATGGAACCGTGAACGCGAATCTCGGACAGTCCCGGGGGTGAAGAGGAATAGAGAAAAAGCAGTCCTTGATGTCAATGGTTGCCGCATGAAAATGCTGGGGGACTGCGGTGGGATGCGGGCATCCTGGTTGAGGTGATCCCATTGGCTTAATATGTTTGTTGATCTCACGGAGGTCGTGGAGAAGGCGGTATTTGCTGGTGTTCTTTTTGCTAATGACAAAGACCGGTGAATTGTAGGGACTAGTGGACGGCTCTATATGCCCTGCTTGTAGCTGCTCTTTGATGAGGGCAGAGAGAGCCTGCAATTTGTGAGCTGGCAAGGGCCACTGCTCAACCCAGATGGGCTCCTCTGTGTCCCATTCCAGAGGGATAGGGTCAGGTTTTGAGATGGGAGCAGTGGCCCCTAGAAGGGGGGGGGGCAGCACAGCTGAGAAGGCTTCTGTGGTGATTCGGGCCTTTAGCTGGCTGAGAACATCTCTCCCCCATAAGATGGTCTGGACTGACGAAAGGACGAGTAGATGAATTTGGCCTTTGTGGCCTTGGTCGCTCCAATGCAGAGGCTGGGATGTTTTCCAGGAGGCAGCGGCTCCTGTGGCGCCGATGACTTGAGGGCCGGTTTCGAGGGGCCAGTGATTGAATGCGGCAATCTCGAAGGGAACACAGGAGACTTCAGCGCCAGAATCCAGAAGCCCATCAAGCCATTGCCCATTAATCTTAAGCTCTAATGAGGGTTTCTGGCGGCGTGTGATGGGCATTGTCCACATTATGGCTTGGGAATTTTTCTGGGGGCCTCTTGGGGGTGGGGCTGAGGCCTGCCCCGCTGGAAGTTTAAAGGCTGCTGGGAACCTTGGGCGGAACGGCAGTCGCGGGCCCAGTGATAACCTTTCCCACAACGCGGACACGGCGTAGAAGGGCCCCTTGGCCGTCGCATCGGTGGGTCTGAGCAAGGCGCTGGGCCTGGCTGGGAGCACTCGCGGACGAAGTGGCCGGGCTGGCCGCACCGAAAGCAGATGGAAGTGGGGCTGGATGAAACAGCCATGGCAGAGGCAAAGGCAGCGATGAGTGTTTTGACTTG
This sequence comes from Dasypus novemcinctus, assembly GCF_030445035.2. NCBI lineage: Eukaryota > Metazoa > Chordata > Mammalia > Cingulata > Dasypodidae > Dasypus > Dasypus novemcinctus. The sequence goes on from NC_080676.1 coordinate 140,861,529, forward strand.
TGGGTCGACGTCACGGCAAGCAAAGACCCATTCGTGCAGAGCTTTGTCGCGTATGGGAAGGATTACGGCCCGGAACGGTGCAAGGCACCCGTCAATGACTAACTCTTTGGCTAACGCAAATTGGGCATCCTCGCTGGAAATTTTCCGCTGACAAGCTTCCAGGACGCGGGCGACAAATGCTGGGAAGGTCTCATTGGAGTCCTGAAGCAGCTGCGCAAGCTTGGTGGGCTGCTTGGTGGAAACTAGAGAGAATGACCACTGGACGAGGACCTTTACCCGGTGCCAAAACCCTGGGTCAATTTCGAGATAAGAACGAGGGTTTGCATAATTGTTGGTGCCCGTGTATGCATCGGAGGGATCGAGGACGCCGGCCTGGGCATTCTCCACGATTTGCCGGTCAACAGCTGCTTGATAATGGGCGCGCCATTCAATAAATTGACCCGGCGTCAGGATGGCATGGGCTAGTGCAATCCAGTCATATGGGAGAACGAGTTGGGTCCCTAACTCCTCAAGTAGTTGCTGTGCATAAGGGCTGCCAATCCCGTCTTCCTTTACAGCTTTGCAGAGGGTTCTGACCTCTTCCGTTGTAAAGGGTAGCCAAGTTTGGGGTTGCTGCGGCGTGGGCTGCGGATTTAGTGGATACAGCTGAGGGGTTTGAGGAGGTGTGGCACCGGGGTCGGATGGAGCAGCCAAGGCAGGTGAAGGGCTATTGCTGTATGGCGGCGGCAAGGGATAAGCGGAACACGGGTGAGAAAATGGCAGCTTAGCGGCTTCCGGGTGACAACAAAATGGCGGCAGGACCCTTCCGGGCACCGGCCAAGATGGCGGAGCAGCTACATCCGGCGGCGGACAAAATGGCGCGGGGGGCGCTTCCGGTTTAGCGGAAGATGGCGACCCTGCAGTTTCTGGGCCCGAACCGGATGCTGACTGGGCAGGAAGAGGCGGGTAGAGGTGGGAGGAGGAGGATACTGGCGGAAAAGAAGCCGGATGCGCGCCATCTTGGGGAGTGGCAGGAGTGGTTTCTGTCTGCTGCAGGGAGCTCGGGCAGGGAGGTTCGCGCTCAAGAGCAGCAGCAAGTTGGTTAGACAGAGAGTCAGTGTCGGCGGACTCATCGGGATCACAGTCTAGAGGCCGTTTGGGAGAAGCTTCATAAACGGCCTCGGTCAGGGCGCCAAGGAGACAAGCGCGAATGGCAACGAGAACGGGTAAGAGGCCTGTTGGGAAGGTGCGTTTCTCGTGCTCCATGGCGGAGGTGACTCGATCTATGAGTCGCAAATAGGTGTCCGGGCTCCAGAGTTGGCAGGTGGCGAGCCACGGATTAAAAGGGAGCAAGAGATCCCAGTACTTTTGGAGCTGCCGCAAGGAGACGCGGACTCCATTGGCATCGAGCAGGGCAGCGAGGGCCCTGACTTGCGGTGCCTGACACAATGACAAAGAGGCGCCCATGACGGGATAGGGATGGGACGACGGTGAGGGGTCCCTTGGGGCTCGTCCGGGCGAGGGGTCCCTACCTGGAGAGGAGGACGATGACAGCAGCAGCAGCAGCAGAGAGGGGCCGGGGGAGGAGCCGCCACGTTGGGTGCCAGTTGTTGTTGAGCGTGAGGGTGTCAACCTCGCTCAGGCCCAAGAGTCGGGGGGGCTTGCTCCTGCCGAACCACTGGCGGGGGGTGCCCCAAGAGGGAACACCGGTTCTCCAGGCGTGGGGGACGCGCGGTTGGGGAAAAACCACGGAGACCGCTTGAGCGCAAGAACAGGTCTGCTTTATTACGGAAGTACACTTAGCTATATAGGGTTGGGTAGAGGGAGGGGCGTGATGAAGGGAGGGCTGGCTAAGGGGCGGCTGTGGACAGGCTGAAGCTGATGGATAGACCTGAGATAAGCAGTTACTGGGGAAGAGGGCAGATTGTGGGTTGGCAATATGGGTGGGACTGGCGGGAAGGACGGCGGGGGCTGGAAGGGGAGGAGGGGTGGAGAAAGGCGGCAACACTTGATAGTGAGTAGACATATAAATAAATAATATATATGTTATTTCATAAGACAGACCAATGGTACTATTTTTTTAAATCAGGAAATAATATGGAGTTTTCTAACATTTATTTTGGATTCTTTCTTAGAGTTTCTACTCTCTTCTTGCTTCTATCCTTTCTTTTATTAGAGCACTTACATATTAATGATAACTATTTTACATTGCTAGTCTGAAAATTACAAAATCTCTTCTATATTTGAATGTGATTCTAATGCTTGCCCTGTCTCTTCAAACTGTGTGTTTCACTTTTAGCATGACTTGTATTTATTTCTTGAAAGTCAGACATGATATATCAAGTTAAAGGAACTGAAGTAAATAGGATTTAATGTGAGGCTTAATGTTTACCTGGCTATGGGTTAGGCTGTGCTTACTATTTGTTATTTAAGCACTAGGAGTCAGAAGCTAAAATTTCTTCTGCTGTCCTTGATTTTGTATCCCTTGTCATCTTTGGATCTCATTAAAGCTGCATTAAATAAGATCTGAAACTTGCAGTTTTTCCCAGATGGAATGTTTTCATATAGGAGCTTTATTGAAGTAGTGGTAAAATAGGTGTGTGGGGCAAGTGTTCTAATCTTCTGATTAGGTCTATGTCTTTTAGTGAGCCTGTGCTCCTGAAGTGAGATTTCAAAGTACTTTTCAAGTTATGTGTTCATTGTTGCTGCTTGTTTCTGATTTTCACAATGAGACCCTAATGGGACACCTAGAGGTAAAACTCACTGAAATGTTTCCTCCCTTCCTCCCAAACATGGGGTTGGACCCCGGGAGTTTTTCTCTATCAAGCTAGCTCACACCCAGTTTCCAGCAATTATTTAATTACTATACGAGTATTCCTATTCAAGGATGCTGGTTCTAGCAGCCTTTTCTGCTCCCAATAAAATGTGATTCTCTGTATCTGCCTGTCTCCAGTTACCAGGGTGACAGTTGGCTCTGTGACCTTAATTCTCTGAGAGATCTAATAAGAGATGTTGATTTTTAGCTTTTCAGCTTCTTGTTTATGACTGAAAGGAATACAACAAAAAATTACTATTATGAACTCAATAAGGAAGTACAAATATATTTTAAAACTTTGGAAAATATAATTTATATTTATATTTTCTACTGTCTTTACACATATTCAAAGATATGCACAAACATTGGGCCTTCCTTTTAAAAGGAATCAATTCAATAAATTGATTGAAATACATATTTTGTAATTTTTACAAGGAATCCATTGTCCTTTTGAGTGGATTTTTAGTGGTTATTATTTTCTGATATATGAATAAACAGCTGACCACTAAAAAAAAAAACTTCTCTTGAATATAGAGAAATATATTTCTACTTTTCTCAACCTTTTATAAAATGTCTAACATGACTTCATATTGAAATAAATTTACATAAATGTAAGTATATTAATTTCCTAGGAATACTATAACAAATGACCACAAATTGGGTGGCTTAAAACAATTAAAAATTTAATCAATCCCAATTCTGGAGGCCAGAATTCAAAAGTAAGCTTCACTTAGCCAAAATCAAGATGCTTGCAGGTCCATGCTATCTTCAAACTCTCAAAGAAATAATCCTTCTTAGCCTCTCCTAGCTTCTGAGGGTGACTGGAAATTCTTGATGTTGGTTGGCTTGTGGAGGCATAAATCTAAGTTCTACCTCAGTCTTCACATCGCCTTCTTCCTCGTGCCTTTTCTGTGACTGTGTCCAAATTTCCCTCTTCTTATAAAGATAAAAGTCATTGTATTTAGGGCCCTGTCTAATCCAGTGTGGACTTACTTTTACTTGCTACATCTGCAAAAATCCTATTTGTAAATAAGGTTACAAACTGAGGTCCTGGCTGAGCATTAATTATGTGGTACACTATTCAAACCAATACAATGAGCTTAACTTGAATAAATTTGAATTAAAATATAATTTTAAAATCTTTGTTTACTTTTAAGACAGGAAGGATACAATAGTCATTCATTTAAGCATGATGGAAAAGCAAATTTTTAATTATGATTTTAGGGTTCATATTTAAATAATAATAAGTAGCCATCTTTCTTAGAATTTTATGAGGTAAAAAGTTCTTCCAACTACTGATAACAGAGAAAATATAAAGAAGAGGATTTATTCAAAGTTCAGGTGTTTGATCATATTTAGGAAGAGTCACAATGCTTAAATTAAATAACATTTGCATTGGAAACTCTTATACCTGACTGTGGATAATGTCATAGCATTATAGCAAGATAGATTACAAAAGTAAAGTCTGAAAATCCAGATTCTATTGACATAAAAGTGTAGGATAAGTCAAGGGAAAGATAATGCAAGTAAATGTATTTCTGTATCTACATTTAGGGCACCAAATTCTTTGGAGTACCTTGGCTTCAAGTGGCCTTCCCATGAGGTATATAGTGGATTTAAAAATGAAAGTTCCATTTTGATATGCTACATCTGTGTGTGGGTGAGAGAGATACTGTGTGTATGTTTTACTCTAGTTCATAAAAACTAGCTGTAAATTATTTTCTAAGTTTCCATCTAAAATGTATTATCTTGACATTTTGTTTCATTGCCATCTCTCTTTTGTTTTAGTTCTACTGATTTGCCAAATAACCTTCAAGTATTCCATTAGTAAACAAATCACACACCTTCATATGAACAGAGTCTTTGTTAAGGACAAAGTTTCCATAGCTTGAAATCATAATTTAAGTCTGAGTTTAAAACGCTAGGTATTGAACTAGTGATCAAGCAAGGAATATAAGATAGAAGGGTTAAATTGACTTTTCTATTCAACAATCGTGGTTTCTGGAGCAAGACTCCCTGAGGTGGAACCCTTCCTGGCTTTGCCACTTGTTAGCTGTGTTACTTAAGTTTGATTACATAATCTCACCTAGCCATGGGGAATTTATCTCCAAAATGGAAAGAAAAATAAAACCTACATTATGAGATTGTTAGGAAAACTAAATGATTTAATTAATTCAATGTGCTTAAACAGTGTCTAGCACTGAAAATTCTCAATAAATATATTATTATTATCTATGATGATTAGGCTAATGTGTCAACTCAGACAGGCAATTGTACCCAATTATTTTGTCAAGCAAGCACTGGGCTAACTGTAATACAAGAATAAGGACTTTAGTCACCAGGGACTTTATTGCATAGATAGATGATTGCATTTACATTAATCAGGGAGATTGCCTTCAGCAATGAGTGGCGCTTTATCCAATCAATCGAATACCTTAAAAGAGGAAGTGATTTCAGCTTTCAAAGAGAATTTCCCAGCTCATCTTTATGCAGCCAATGTCTTCCAGAATCTCATTAGGGATCTTCATTGGACTTTCATCATAGTCCCAGATTTGCAACCCGTCTGTGGAATCTGGACTTGTGCATCCCCATAGTCACATTAGAGACTATTATAAAATCTCTTACTATTGACAGATTCTGTTTTCCCAGGAGAACCCTGACTAATACATTATGTCTTTAGCAGGCTCATGTTGAATATGCCTGATTCAAAGGACTTTTTTCCTTTAACTATTAAGGATTGTAGCAATGATAATGACAATTATAAATTATGAGTTTTGGAGCTACAATTTCCAGGATCTGACACCTGTTCTGTGATTTTATCTTGATTACTCAGCTTTGCTAAAGCTCAGTTTTCTTTTATACAAAATAGGGTAAACAATTGTAACTATCTCAGATTCCTGTAAGTTTTAAAGAATCAATATATCTAAATGACTTGGTAAGCAGTTCAGAGCATGTAGTTTATCAAGGTGATGCTATAATTTGATGGAAAAATACAACTGTTCTACTTTTTCAGGCAATAAATTTATTGTCATTTTCTGAAAAGAAATATATATATATATATATCATAAATTTGAAATTGTTTTTTATCCTGTGAGCAAAACATCTGAAACTGGTTGCTGTCTTTCTTTCAATGAAATGCAAAAAAAAATAGCCTTGTACAAGATTTTGACCACATGTTGATTTTGTATTGTTTTATACAGTAGGGTGGCATGTTAAAATAAATCGTTTTTTCCTTAAAAAATAAAATGATGACTTCAGAAGAAAATATCCTATTTCCAAACACAGAATTCAGCAGAACCAAATCATACAATAGGAAAACACTTAAAAAACTTAAAATCTGCCAGCATAAACTATGATAATACATGAAAGCATATATTTTCCTGGCACAAAAATAATAATGAAAGATATGACTGAAATGAAACTTATTAAAATTCTTTCTTCCTTGATAATATGCAGAAGCAAGAAAGAAGAAAAATAGTTTCAACAACAAGTAAAAGATAGCCAGTAATCTACCTGGTAAAGCTAGGTGGAAAATAAGCATGACAGAGGAAATAAAAGATATGTATTTTAAATTAGAGGCATATGAAATGCCATCTTGGGAAATAATTCAAAATCATATTTAATGTTGAAACTAATTTTAGAAAGGCCATTATAGCACATTGCATGCTTACTAATATGTTCTTTATACTGACCATTTAAGTGGGCAGAAGTGTTTTGAATAGCTTTTCACTTGTCTTCATTCTGAGTGACATTATATTTAGCTGAGTGTTGACTATTCCCTCTCAAGAAATTTGCTGCTCATTGCATTATTTTCCTTCCTTCTGTCTTTCATTTTCAAGCTAGCTTGAGTTATTCTACAGAGAATAGTGTGAACGTAAGATAACACATATTTTCATCTCTCTCTACAGTTCTGGAAATTGTCCAGCATGGTATTAGTTTGTATTTTAGTCCTATTATAATAAGAAATAATTTTGGTTGTTATTTCTTGAAAAAAAATTGACATTAAAAGATGGGCATATGAAGCATACATAAAGGTGTTTTCTGCAATATTTGGGAACTCAAGCCCAGATTCTGAGTACATAAGTTGTTATTTCTCTCTTATTCAGACATTTTCCTTCCAAATCTTCAGTGAAAAGATTGACACAGAAAACACACTATTATTGATAATTAGCAAATTATTCTTACATCATGAAATATGTAATTGGAATACTACTGATATGTCTAATTTTTTAACACGTGTTATTCTAGGTTTTTTTTTAAAGAAGGTCTTTTAAGTTTAATTTTAATTTTATATTTTATGTCTAATTTGTTCACATTTATCACTCCAACAAAACTGATTTGTTACTTTACTTTTATGGACCACATTCATATTTCCACTTCATTTAGATTATATACTTTATACAAATTTATTTCTAAAAGTAGAAAATATGAATCAACAACAAAAGCAAAATAGCCCCCAATTTCACATTCTAAGATAACTTTCCCTAAAATTTTTGTTTTTTCCCACTCATTAAAAAAAAAATGAGCTGGGAAACTATTTTTATGATGCTTCTTTTCCCCCAAAGATTAGAAATAATGAAGTTTCCTGTCAATAAAGAAATGTCTACAGCATCATTTCAGCAATAGATATAAAATATTGAGTATTTAGAATGAGGAAAAGCAATGTTTAGCCATGACATCTAATTTAATCTTCACAGCCACCTTATGACATTGGTGGGCAATTCTATTATCATAAATTTTATTCCATTTACTGATAAAGACCCTGAGCCACAGACAAGTTAAGAAATTTGACTTAGTTATCACATTAAGTGTGAAAGGGAGAATTGAAAGCCAGGCGGTCTGAATTCAGAGCCTGTACACTTAATGCCATGCCTATTTAAATAAGATTAGAGGTCTAAATTCTAATTTATTTAGCCCAACTCTCATTATTGTACAATATTTTTATTGCAAAACAAAAGTGTATTGTAAACAACTCTGACTCCTTTGTCTTCAGTTTTTTAATATTTTTAATATTTTAAGGTTTGCAAATAATGTAACACTAATATAATATTTTAAATTTTATTTGAATTTACATCCCTCAGAATGAAAGTAAGGTAAATTTTTCTCACAATTTAATTGGTAAACTTAATTGTCCTTCAGTGAACGCATTTTATGAGTTTTCCAATTTCTTTATGTACATTCGGTCTTTTCATTCTTGTGCATCTGAGTTCCCCTTCATTTCTTAAAGGCCATGAATGAATACAACCTTGTGCTGCCCTTGCTTCCTTTCCAGAGACACATATTTGAAATACACTTGTTTAAAACAATAACTTCTGAGTGTGTATTTGACTATCTATAGCCAAGCTTCCTCTATGATTGTGCCTGAAAATATTTACGATTATTTTAAGAATCTAAAAGGACCAATATGAAAAAAAAAGTAAAACAGTTGGAAATATAAGTGCCATGAATAAATGGGCAGGTGTTAGATATGCTTAAAAATTACAACTTAGTGCTGTCAAGTTGTAAATTCCCCTGGATTGTTTTATTAGTCAAAACAATCAAAATCAAAATACCAACACATATTTTGGGTGAAGGACAGTTAAAATGGTGATTCCAAAGTTCACCTGGTAAAGTAAATGAGTGAAAAATAAATGCAAAGAAGAAAAATCAGGGAAGAGAAGGTTAACAGAAGGTATATGAACCTACTAAATAATAAAGCACAATATAAACGACAGTAATGAAACATTTTAATATTAACTAAGGAATAAAGGAATCAATTAAAAATTAAACTATCTGAAATATCTGAAATATCTGAAATAAACTATCTGAAATAAAAAACATTAGATAATTTAAACATTAGATAATTAATTTATATAATTAATTAGATAATTAAATAAAGATAAAATTGATATTCCTGGAGAAAAGTTTTAATATTTAATAAGTGATATGAAAATGTATTAGCTTTATGGAAAATAATGGTAATAATAATATTTTATCATTAATTTTATCATAATGTGTATACTCATGTCTCACTTCAATTTAGGGCTAATTTTTTTCATATCTGGTTGAGAGGGCATTTTTAAGCATGTCACACAATGTAGAAAAATCCATATGTTTACATAAAAATTAAATATTTCTGTGGTTAAAAACAAATAAGACTATGTAAAAGCATACTTTATAAGAGGTAACTGCTGACAGATAGAGAATGAGTTAAATGAAAAAGAAAAAGAGTAGTTAGAAACCGATATGGTAAAAAGAGATAAACATTTCTCCAGAAAAACAAAGCAAACCTGTGAGATAATAATTTATACAAAAAGAAATACAAACCTCCAATAGATATATGAAGATAGTTCCTTATTAAGTAGTTCAAATGAAAACATTATGAGACACCAGCATTCATTAATAGGTTGTCATATTTTTAAAACTTTTTCAACTCCCAGTAGCAAAATGTGCATGGAAACAAGCACTTTATATACTTCGGAAGGTAGTGTAAATCGGTGTGAGGAGCCATGGTGACCCAGAGCAGGTTGTCAGAAAACTACTGGAGTGAGAAAAGCATCTACCCAGGATAGCCCCAGGCCTGAGAAGTCAGGTGGTTTCAGGACAGCATTTCTGTGAGAAAACAGAAACAGCATAGGTGTTAGAGCCCCAGAAGGCTGATGAGAGGGTCTATGCTATGGAGATCCCTGGGGCGGGGGGGGGATTACTCATCAGTCCTGGGATCCAGAGCCCAAGCCAAGAAAGAAGCACAATGGTTATTTCTTTAAACTTTGCATCTTTAGGAATCTCTTCAGAAGAAATAGGCAAACATTCTCTCTCTGCCCAAACTTTTCCCAAATTGATATGATGGGGTCAGTTATCAAGACTTTGCCAGAATCCTAGACCCACAGATTCTGAAGCCCTTTAGAAGACCAGCCAATGAACAAGATATTAGTCTTACCTTCCTGAAAACACTGGTTTTTATAAGCGCCTCTCTTAGGGCCCTCTTCTCCTTTACTGAAGAAGAAAAGAAAGGGAAGCACTTGCCTCTGAAATATGGAACTGAAAAGCCACAGCAGATTTTTTTCCACAACAGCAAGACCTGTATTTCCAAAGTCCTAACTCTCTTTTTCTACTCCATTTAGTTTATGTATGTTGGGAAGGTGTGGCATGTTGATGTAGCACTTGCTAGTATAGATGACTTCTTTTTTCCATCTAAATGGAAAAAAAAGTGATTACTAAAGTAAGCCTTTATTTGCTCTCTGTCCCCAGTTATTTTCAACTCTCTTTAGAATGTGGAGTACTTAAGAAATCTTGGCCCCTAGTTAACAATTCTGTCAAATTCCCTAATTCACAGGAAAAGCCTAATCAACACCCCCTCTTATACAAATCTATTTAGAGATGTTAAAATAAATAATAGGCAAAGAGAAAATCATTCTTCAAAGGGCAATTAAATGCTTAATTTCAATTTAAAATCCACTATAATTTTTTCTACTTTAAATTTTATAATAACCATATATTTCGTATTTTACTTATATGCTTTAAAAGTAGAGTGGCCTGGGCAGGGAAAGGAAAAGCATGTCTGGTTAAAATGACAATTATTTTCTTTTTTTTTTAACAATTTATCATTGGCTCTTATTTTTTTCTTCTCCTACCCCATCCCTACCAACTCCCCCATCCCCTCCCCGCCCCCTCCCCACCCTGCTGTTTTTGCAGTCTGTGTCCATTCACTCTGTGATCTCTTGTATCTATATCTCTTTTTGTCTTCTCATCTTTCCTCTCTAGGATTCACTGAGATTCAATCCTGGGAACCTCTGATGTGGAGAGAGGTTCCCTGTCAATTTCATCACCTCAGTTCCTGGTCTCTGCTGAGCTTCACCTTAACTCTCCGCTTCATTTCTCTTTTATCATGTCATCAACTTGCAGCATGATTCACTTGTGTAGGCACTGGCTCATCACACGGGCACTCAGATGGGCACTCGGCTCACCACAAGGGCACTTGTGTGGACACTTGGCTCACCATATGGGCACTCGGTTTACCACACGGGAACCCACATGGACACTCGGCTCACTGGGTGGGCACTCCGTTCACCGCACAAGCATTCAGCTCCCCATGCAGGTGCTGGCTCACCTCATGGGCATACTTTCTCTTCTTCTTTTTCACCAGAAGGCCCCAGGGATCAAACCCAGGTCCTCCCCTATGGTAGGGGGAGGCCTTACACTTGAGCCACATCCACTTTCCCCCAATTTTTTCTTAATCTCTGAAGTTCCTACTAATCTGCCTACTTTTGGAGTTATGCCTAACATTCCTGTAATATCCAACTTATTAACAGTGAAAAATGTTGTCCATTTGAGTTCAACAGAGGTGTCACAGTAAAATGGGGAGACCTTAGATGTCTGAGAGCTTTTGTTAAGTTTGCTTGCTTGCAAGTCTGATTTACCAGCTTGCCAGTACCTTCCAGCTATCACTTGATTTCCTGACTCCCCTGGTGTGGGAAACTGGCTTACCTGTTCCTTATTGTAAACATTACATCTGTTCTATTGTAGATGTTGCAGTTGTTAGATGTTGCAGTTGTTCCCTATTATTGTACATGATGTTGTAGTTCTAATAGCAAACAGCTGTTTGGTAGTTTCCAATAAATATGAGGTGGAAACTAGTGTCGAGGCTCTCAGTTCCAGAAGCTGTGAGTCCCCTGGTCCCATCTTTATCTCCTCTCTTATGAGTCTCTCTCTGTCCTTTATTTTTTAAAGTTCTGTGTTGCCTTCTCTTTGAACCAACGTATTGTTGAGCTGATCTTAGCACCCTGGGTTCCTTAAGTCTTGCTGGGGAAGTCACAGATATGCTCAGAGACCATCTCTCAGAATTTGCCTAACCCCTGTCTCCTTTTCTATTATTTCAGACAGTTTCCATTCTTCAGCCTGAGGGAGGTGTTCTTCTAATGAAAAGGCCTGACTTGCTTTGAACCTGGACAACAGGAACAATCAGCCCCAGCTACTTATCAGGGCTGGTACTCTTTAGTGTCAGGGACCTCTCCCCCTGGGACATATAAATACCCCATTCTTGGGCAGCACAGCTTTGTCTCTTCTCTCCATGTGAAGTGGGGTATGCAGAGCTGCCATCCATCCATCCTGATCCCAATAGTTGTCATCTCCTACTTTCAGACACAGTGGGATACTCTTCTGCTCTTTTAGACTCTTTGTACTGTTAAAGTTTTAAAACGGCCATTTGTTGAAAGTTTCTGTTGTCCCTGAACCTGGGTTCCCATGATGCACCATAGAGCAACTCATTTCACAGTGCCTGTCTTGCCTGTACCCACATTTGATATCGGCATTTTCTGTTACCAGGTGTAGCTTCCAGGTTCTTGGCCAAGCAGTTGCGAGACAAATTAAGCAAACAAGTAGGGAGTTTATTGCAAAGTGAAAGGAAAGTGAAAGTACACACTCACAGGTGAGTATGGTAGCTCTTACCAGTGAATAGGTACACAAGGTGCCTTGGGTTGGGGTTTAAGTAGGGGTGAAATGGGAGTTTCTTCTTGCCTTGTGGCTTCAGTTGGTAGGGAAGGAGTTACGGCCAGTGTGTTCTGTTCCCACCTGTTGGCAGAATAAGATGTTATCACTTATTTTCTGAGTTTTGAATGTATTAGCTTAGGCTGCCTATATTAGCTCAGGCTTGGCTGGCTACAGTGCTTTTTGTTGCCCCTAATATGTTGTGCTCACTGACCCACCTTTCCTTCCCCTTTCCCTGTTCTCTATTCTGACCGGGTCCCTTACTGGGTTACTGACTAACATTTTCTAACCAAACATTAGCCTGGTGACCCCCTGCCATTTTACACTTGGTGTGAGTGGACCCCGCTAGGAGACTGAATAAGCCAAATTTCCGGGGACTACTTTGCACTCATGACTGAAGTTTCTGTGCCTGTCAAAATTCCTGTTCCTACAACGAGGAAATATTTTCTTCACCAGTTACATTTCCTAGATATTGGCTGCCATGGTTTAAGGACAAAATACAGTAGTGTGAGAATGGCAGAATAATTTTCTCCTCCCATTTCCATTTTGACTCTGACAAGTGTATTTGTGATGTGCATTATGTCATATAGCTCTGCTTTACAGACATCAATAAAAATGCAAAGAGCTGATGATTTTTTAGGTATTGACAGAGTGTACTAAAATAGGATTCATCTGTTTTGCTAGTTACATAATGAAAGCATCACATAGGCTTTATGTCGGTTTATAGGAAATAAACAAAAATATTCATAAGGATTGCTAAAATTTCTATGAAAGGCACTTTTTACAAACTAGCATTATTTATATATCACAAACATTTGGAATGCATGTGGATAATAAAATTGGGATGATCCTTTAATTAGAGACATGGAGAAATTATTTACTTTCCATAAAAACAATTTTTCACATTAAAGAGAGGAAAATATGATCACATATTTTATTGTTTGAGGGTATTTTGGTGTACACAACTATAAAAATAGTTTATATTTGTTTTTTTTAAATTTCTATTTGATCTTGTATACAAGAAGTCATTGATTTGCATAACTGTGATATGCATAAATTTCAGTTACCACTGCTTACTTAATTAACATTAGTTCCAAACAACAGGCTTCAAATTTCAGTTAAAATAGTATATTAACTGTGAGTAAGTGCATACTTTGCCACTAGTTCATCAGTTCACAAATCATCACTACAAAAATAGCAAACGTGCATCATGATATTAACCAATTGTGTTGTTTCTTTCATGCTTTTGCTGTTTAGTCATTGAACATCTGTTACCTGGTTCATGCAGACAGGGAGTGTGTAGTTGTATTGTCTTTTGGTATCCCAGTGATTTATCTATGTGATATTTTACAAAAGTGGATTTTTGAAAGAGGACACATTAGGAGAGGGTTTATTAAAAGTTCAGCAGAGAAAAATTAAAGTGATAACACTAGCAGTGAAAATTCAATATAATAAATGGTGTTATAGAAGAAATAGCTGACAATGGAAATGTTGACACTACCACTTTAGGAGTAATTCTAGATATGCAGTCAGAGGAATTAATGAAAGCAAGCTTACTGACATAAATGAGAAAGTAAGTGTGAGGAGAGGATGAAGATGTTCCAGAGAATGTGATGCCAGCAAAACACTTTATATTACAGGAAATCTCAAAGATATTTCACGACTATAAAGTACAAAGGAAAAAATGTTGGAAGCTAATGCAAACTTGGAAAGAAGTATTTTGCTCACTCCATGTCATAAGTTATACAATGATAAGAAGAGAGACAGACTTTTCAAACCACCCTTGAAAAGTTTTTTATAAAGCAATAAAACACTTTAATTCCCAATATTTTCAAAGAGTTTAATTTGTCCAACACATTAGAGGACTAGCTGAAATTCCCTTTTTTTGCCAGGAAACTATAAAACTGAAACAAATTTGATCTTGTGCCATCCCGTTGATGCATAGGCAGTAGGAAGACAGAGAATCAAGTAAAAGCACTGAAAATCAGGTTGCAGGTCAAATGGAAAATAATGACATGACTGAACTGAATAAATTGGTCAGAAAAATAACAAGAATTTCCCCAAGGAAGCATTCAAAATAGCATAGAATAATCAATTTTAAATCCTATGTGTTTTTTTAATTCTTTCTGAAGAAATTCTCTTTATCAAAAGAAGCTCAGCAGTGGTCTTTGATATTTCATATGATTTTTTCAAAAGTTTTCTGAATATATGCATGTTTTCTAAATTTTATTGAAAAACTTAGAATTTAAGAGGATAATATAACTGGTAATTCTGATGAAATGTTTTACCAATAAACTTTATCAAATGTTTAAGCATCTACCATTAAAATTGACTTGGGGTAACAGATGTGGCTCAAGCAGTTGAGTGCCTCCCTCTCACATGGGAGGTCCCAGGTTTGGTTCCTGGGGTCTCCTGAAAAAACAAAAATGAACAACAAGCAAAACAAATGATACAACCAACTCAGGGAAGCCAATGTGGTTCAGTGATTGACTGCTGGCTTCCCACATATGAGGTCTTGGGTTCAATCCCCAACTCTGGGTACTCTCCACCCCCTTAAGTGACTTGACTATCCTTTTCAAATACAGTCCCTGTTTTTCATCATTAAAATATAGTTTACTGAAAAGCAATAGTAACCAAAAATAGGACTTCTGAACCTCACTGATTTTGTACAGGTTATTTTATATAGTTCCTAATGATCTTAATAGAGAAATGACAAAATAAATTATTTTAGCTATCCTGCCAAAAGCACAGATTAACAGAAAAAAATTATGCATTTTACTGGATAAGATATAGAGGCAAAATTACTCTATCTCATGATGTAGCTTCTAAATAATACCAGGAATATGATTTTAGCTTTCCTTGCTGCAAAACCTTCAATTCCCAGTCATCATAAAAGACATAGCATTTTCCATTCCACTGAAACATTGCAAGTGAAACAGTTCATTTATTAAAATAATGGTATGTAAAAGACTAAAAGATAGATTAATTTGTGTATATTTGAGCATATGGTTAATTGGTTAAGAGTAAATTTGGAAAAATGTCTTGTAAGGTAAATTACTAAACAAACTAAATTCTAATGAAGAAAAATATGTTTTCTTAAATCACCAACATTTTTTTCCACTTTTCATAAAAAACACGCTGTCAAATATTAATTAGAGGTGACTAAATTATATCTAAGAAGGAAAATATTCTGAAATAGTTTTTTTGCAAACAATACAAAATATTTTTGGCTAGTGACAACTATTGCAATTTTGGTGATCATTAAAATGAAAAAGTATATAATCTATCTAAAGATGGGCAATTAATGCTAATTTCTTCTCCCTAAATACTTGAGGTCTCATTTAATAATGCCAATTTGTCATTATGTACACTCATATATTTTTCCCCTAAACACAGTTATATGGGTATTTTTTTCTAAGAAATCTTCAGATGAGTATATCTGCTACTCACCACCCATTTTTGGAATAAGGGTAAGATTTAGTTTGAATTAAAATGTTATTATGGGTTTTCATTTTATGTATCATTTTGTATCATTTTATCATTTTGTATCATTTATGTATCATTTATGTATCATTTTATCAGAAATCTGCAAAAATTTCATAATGAAATACATTTATCTTGGTTACACATTTTGGCACAATATATATCACTCAATATTTTAAAATTCCACTTACATGATTCTTCATATGCTTAGTGGACAAAATAATTCCTTAAAACTTTAAAGAAAATGAATATTATTAACACATCATTAAGTTCTTTAAAAGTAATTAAATTGCTGTGGTGAGATTAAAGCATTCTGCTTAATCTGCATATTTTTAAAATTAGGCTTATGAATTTTGACATTGGATAATAACTACCTACCATGAATTAACATATTGCATTCATTTGTCATACTCATTTTTTCCTTAAAGATGTCCTACTGGCAAAAGTTTCAAGGTCGAGGCTTATACAGGTAAACATTCTTTCTTGAAGACAATTCAATTTATCTTAGCTAATCAAATATTGATTCTATCAATTTCAAGTAGGGGCTTTTCAGAGTTATTAGTTTGGTCTCCAAATTGATTCTGGCTATGTTTGCCCTGAGAATTATCAAAGAAAAATATGTTGTAGGGCCAAAATTAGTCTTTTAAATTAAGTCAAAAGATACTTAATCATGTTGGTCAGTGAAAACAAATAGGTTGGTCCAGTTAATTTTCTCTGTAAGAAAGCCTATATCAAAATATAATTTCACTGAATTGGCCAGGTGGACAGAATGTAGTTAAAATTAAATAAAGACAAAATATCCTGAAGCTAAAAGGCAAGCCTCCAGATTACAGTTAGATCATTCTGGAAAATGCTCTTACATTTCAGGAAAATGCTGCTATATTGAACTAGTTGAAATTTCCTAATAAAGGTAAAACAAGCAAAAATAAAAAGCTAATGGGAAGCAGATGGGCTCAATCGATTGGGCTCCCATTTACCATCTGGGAGGCCCTGGGTCATGTGCCAGGGCCTCCTTATGAAGGCAAGCTGTTCCGTGCCTGTGGAGAGCTGATGGCCTGCGCCCAGGGAGTGCAGAGCATGCCCAGCAAAATGACGCAACAAAGGGAGACAAGCAGATACAGAGAAGCATGTAGTGAATGGATACAGAGAGCAGATAGTAAGCAAGAGGTAGGGGGCGGGGAGAATAAATAAATAAATTAGTTAATTTTTTAAAAATTAAAAAATATAAGCAAACAAAACCAAAAATTTTAAAAAAACATAGGGGACTGACTGCAACACATAATCTAAACAGTAATGCTATTAAGTTACATTTAAAAGTTGAAATTTAATGCGGCTAATTAATTATATGTAGATTTATTATGTTGTCCCTGTGTGTTAGGGATTTTGCCCACCACATGCACAAATTCATTATATTGGAAAGAGAAATAATTAAATTATGTTAAGATATGATCCACTCCATTCAGGACGTTAAATATGTTAAAAATAACTTCCAAAAAGTTGCCTCGAGAGGTTACAGAAATAGAAATATTAAGTAACTATCCTAAAGTGAAGCAGTAATTTTATGTACTCATTAGCAAAATTTTTTAGCCCACTGAGAAAATAAAGAAAAAGAATTTTATTTCATTTCTGGCATGCAATAAGTCCTAAATAATAATTATCTATTATTATGATTATGCCTGTTAATAAAGACATTCATTGAGATTTTACTATGTTCCAGATACTGTACAAAAACAGTTTGCATGATATTCAGAGTTAATCCATGTTGGGGTTATGGTGTGAGACAACTGGGATGCTGAAAGAGCAACTGTAGGCGAGGGTTTATTGAGAAATCCCACCAGGAAGGGATCTGAAGACAGAGATTTCAGCCCATTGTTGAGAACTTTAGCACTGGTATTTATACAAGTTTGTAAGGGTCAAGAAGAAGGGCTAAAGGTAAGAAGTTAGTGCCCAGGACCAATAGGACCTAGTTCAAGGGTTGTCTGAGGTGTTATTTTTGCAGTGTTACAGGAGACAAGTGGTTTCGGAAAACAGCGTCTTTGTTTGAGTTAGTTTGCTCCTTCTGAGTAAACGGCTGGTTGCATTTTCACAGTAGGGCAGATTAATAATGAACTGTAAGCTTTGCAAGTCATGGCTGTTATTTGGGCCAGGGGCTAGGCTAAGGAATGTGGCTGAGTCCTGTCATTCTCTAGTTTTGGTTATATTAAAAATAAAAGTGGGCAGCCTGGCTTGTGGGTGAAGGATGGAGGAGAGGGGGTGTCAACTCATTCTGGCTGCTTCTTGTTGTTAGGGGGTATAGGGGCTTCCTTCTTGTGCTGCTCGGCTGGTGGGATCTTGTGTTCTGAGATGGTTATGGATCGTTGTTCTTGTGGTAGGAACACCCTGTTAATGTATTCTTGAGTTGTTGTTGCGACAACTGGATGAATGATTTGGATGAGGTGCTGAAGGAGGCAAGGACCACATATGAGAAAAAGAAGGATAAATATTAGTGGGGTTATTGTGGGCATTAATATGGCCTTCAGGGGTGATGAAAAGCATGAGAGGAAAGAAGAGAGCCAGGATTGTTTTCCTTTGACTATCTGGGTTTGTGAATTTTTATGTCCTTTACAGTGAAGAATGGCCACATAGAGGGAATGAGGTGGCCTGGAGGAGTTGTAAGATATGATTCTTGTATACAACTCAGAGACCACTAGAAGTTAGAAAGCCTCTTTTCCTCAATATAGGAGCATGTGAATGTAAAATGTGATGAGTGTTTGGAATCTGTGTAAATGTTAAGAATCTGGCATTTGCCTCTAATTAGGTCTCTGGTAAGTGTTATAAGTTCAACTTGTTGAGAAGTGGTTCCCCGGGGGCAATGGGCCATATTCAATCACATTGGTCCGGGTAACTATAGCATACCCTGCTTGAGTGGTGCCATTAGTTTTTGCATAATTGCTGTCTAAGAACCCAGCAAGGTGTGGATTGGCTTGTCAGAAATATTAGGGAAGTGTTATAAAAAGAGATCAAGAAAGTGGCCATGGTGGCTGCTGGGTGTGGGGAAAGGGAGGAAGAGATGAGATGTGGAGGCATTTTCGGGACTTGAAGTTGTCCTGGGTGGTGCTGCAGGGACAATTACCAGACATTGTAGGTCCTCCCATGGCCCACTGGATGGAACGTGGGAGAGTGTGGTCTATGATGTGGACCATTGGCCATGAGGTGCAGTGAGGCTCAGAGATGTATTCACTAAATGCAATGAAAGTGTCATGATGATGGAGGAGAATGTTGCTATGGGGGGAGTAGTGGGGTGAGGGGGGTGGGGGGTATATGGGGACCTCATATTTTTTTAATGTAATATTTAAAAAGTGAATTAAAAAAAAAAAGAGATCAAGAACTTCAAGACAGTTGTGGGAGTCTGAGGGGGAAGTTTGGTGGGGAGTAGGGTGGCAGGGTTGAGAGATGAACATTGGCATAGGAACACACCAGGATTTTGTAATAATGTGGCATAATGGGTTTGTAATCAGGTAAATGAGATGGAGGCTATAGCTCGGTGTATGAGAAGGGGAAAAGGGAATGAGGAGAGAAAACATCAAGGTTTAAGATGGGAGTTAATATAAAAGTTTCCTGTAGAAGAAGAGAGGCAGCGACAAAAGTTTTAAGGCAAGCAGGCCAACCCAGAGTGACAGTCTAATTGCTTTGAGAAATAAGCAATAATACAGTTATCTGGTTCGTGTGGCTGTCTTAAGAGTCCTACTGCATAGCCCTGTTGGTTATCTATGTAGAGAGAAAAGGATTTAGAGGGATCAGGGAAGCTAAGGAACTCACCATTATTAGTTAGCAGAGTATCTTTTAGCTTGTTGAAGGTATTGATGAGGGCTTGGGTGTTAATCTACAAGTTCATGAGCATCCCGGGAGACTGCTTGGTAAAGGGGCCTGGATATAGTTCCAAAATTTGAGACCCAGAGACTAAAGAAATTAACACAGCCAAGAAAAGAAAAGTTGTAGGTCTTAGTCTGGGGAAGAGTATGCTCTCAGATGAGTTGAATTCTTTCAGATGTTATTTACCTATTTTTGGGTGAGAGTTAGCAAACTCCTATGTAAGTGACTTCTGTTTTGAAAAACTGTCCTTTGTTAGGGAAGCTCGATAACCTTTTTCCCCAAGGAAATTGAATAGAGTGATAGTGTTGGAGATGGAAGTTGACAGGGAAGGGCTGCAGAGAAGATCATCCACATACTGGAGGAGATAAACGGAGGGGAGGTCTAGAGGAGAGAGGTCTTGATGTAGTGCCTCCCCAAATATATGGCGGCTATCTCTGTAGACCTGAGGAAGAACTGTCCAAGTTAATTGTAGAGGTTTTAAAGGGTCATCTGGCTTTGTCCATGTGAAGGCAAAAACACTTTGAGAAGTTTCATCCAGAGGGATGACATCCTTAAGGCCTATTACCATATAATGTGTGGTTCGAGGAGGAATATGTGATAGAAGGCTATAGAAGTTGGAGACTAGGGGGACTATAGGTTGGTTTACCTGGTTGATAGCTCATAGGTCTTGTACTAGAAGATAGCTACCATCAGGGTTTTTAACAGCTAGGCATATTAAATAGAGAGTTGATGGGGCATGATAACCTGGTGGCACAGAGTTTGTCAATGATGGGTTTAAGTCTGCATTTAGCACTGAGGGAGAGGGGATATTGATGAATGTTGTAGAAAGAAAAGCTCTTTTAAAGTAATCTTTAGGGGAATGATGTGAGGCTATGAAGGGAGAAAGGTGTTCCAAACTTGGGAGTTCACTTTCTGTGGTAAAATAGGAGGAACTTCAGTAGGGGGAGAAATAGGGGCTAAGGTCTGGGTTGGAAGTAAAAGGAGAAGGTAGTTGGCCTGAGGGGAAGGTAGAGAAAAGGAAATGTCATAGCTGTCTAAGAGAGTGGAATATAGGGGTTTCATGATTTATTGTTCAGAAAAAAAAGAGAGTGGTATAAATAAAAGAGAAGAACAGGATTTCTTCATGTTTGAAATTAGAAGTCTCCCTGTAGCCAAAGATCCCAGATAATATCTAAATATTGGTCAAGAGTAGCAACTTATATGACATCTAAGCAAAGGAGATGCTCTAACAAAATGCTACAGAAGGTTTCAGCATTGTGAGACATGTGTCTTGGGTATTTTCAGGATTTTTACTCATAAGCCATCCAAAAGTTCACAGAACTGTTGATCTGAGTAGTCCACTTGGCCAGGCTGGGTCACAATGTCAAGGTTGGGAGTGGAGGAATCTGGCAGTGGTGGTGCTGGTTTCAGTCTAGTATAGTCCACCCTGGAGGGATGATTCAAGAGTTTTGCTACAGTTGGTGTTGTTAAGAGGACAAGGAAGGGACCTGTCCAAACTGGAGTTAGAGGTTTAGTATGTAATGTTTTGAGGTATACCCAGTCGCCAGGACTTACAGGCAGAGTAGGGACTGACTTTTCTGGTGCCAGAAGATCAGGGTCAGCCAGTTGATTTAGAAAGGAGTGTGTTTGTGTGAGCTCAGTGATAGCCTGGTCAAAATCAGACTATAGAAAAGGTCTTCTGTACCTTATTTAAAATGGGCTTAGAAAATATGGTTTTCAGGGCACTGTGTGGACTTTTAATAGAGCTAGAAGCAGTAACTTGATCCAAGTGATTTGCACTTGCATGGCCAGTTTAGTTAAGTGTTGTTTGATTAGCCCATTCATTCTTTGTACTTTTCCTAAAGACTGATCAGTAGGGATTATGCAACTTCCAGTCTATTCCCAGACTTGCTGTGATCACTTGTGTGATTTGTGAAATGAAAGAGGGCCTTGCTATCTGATTGTAATGAAGTGGAAAGTCCAAATTTTGGGATGATCTCATTCAGTAATGCTTGAATAACAGCATCAGCATGCTCAGATGTTGTAGGGAAAGATTCAACCCATCCTTAGAAGGTATCTACAAAGAGTAAGAGGTATTTGAGCTTCTTTACTTGGGGCATGTGTGTGAAGTCTCATTGCCAGTCCTGACCTGGAGCTGATCCTCTGTATTGGTATATTTTAAAGGGTAGGGGACAGTGAACCCCCTTTGTGCTGGTCTGTTGGCATATTGTACAATTTTTGGTGATATCTTTCTGTGTTTTTGAAAGGTGAGTGTAATTTAGGGAGTTAGATAAGAGACAGGAGAGTGTTTACTACCAACATGTTACTGGCTATGTTAGGCAGTGAGAATGTTATGGGCTTCGGATGCAGGTAATAAAACTTTACCATCTTTAACAAACCAAACTTCTATTTGAACTACCCACTCTTTTAAGTTTTGAGAGGTTTCTTCAGGAGAATACAGGGTCAGGGAAAGGAAGGGACAAAATAATAGGTGTAGTGACTGGGTGTGGTGAAGGGTAAGTGTTTATAGCCTGATTTTTGCTACAGTGTCAGTTTGGTGATTCTTGGACCCATTGTATAGAAAAGGACACAGGCACTACAAATCCCACAATGTCACATATCAGTAACTGACAGGGTTGGATTCAAACACAGACTTTCTTACATTTCTTATGTTTTAATCCAATATATTATACTAACTACTATTATTGTTGTGTATTATCAATAGTAATAGTAATATTACCGCCACTCAAAGTAATAATAAAAAAGACAAAAGAACTGCCAGAAGAGCAGCTAAGGCAACATCTAAAAAAATAGGGCTACATAAAAGAATTGATTTTATCTTGTAGATGATAAAGAACCATTGAAAATATATTAAGCCATAGTATGATATGATTTTAATTTAGTTTTGGAAGTAAGTTTGACAGCATTTGGAGGATGGATTCGCGGGAATAAATCTGAGAAGTTTTACTACAGTTGTCCCTTTTATTGATGGTACTAGAATTTGTCAGAAGACAATGTCTTTGAGCATGGATTTAAGAAGAAGTGTCAAAAAATGGAAATTACTTCAGTATGAACTATCAATAAAATACCATTATTTTTAAGGACAAATTTTAAAAGATTATTGTATTTAGAATATTCATAAACACAGTCAAAGTCATAAAAGTAAAAAGATAACCTACAGAATGGGAGAAAATATTTGGAAACTACATATCTGATTAGGGTTTACTATTCAGAATTTATAAAGAAATCCTACAGCTCAACAACAATAATAAACAATCAATTTAAATATGGGCAAAACATTTAAATAGACGTTTCTTCTAAGAAGATACACAAATGGTCAAAAAACACATGAAAAGAATGTCAACATCATTAACCATTAGGGAAACACAAATCAAAACCACTATAAGATACAAGTTCATACCTACTAAATTGCCTACTGCTAAAGGAGAAAACTACAAATTGTAGAGAAGGTAGAAGAATAGGAACATCCATTCATTGTTGGTAGGAATGCAAAATGATGCAGTCTCTTTGCAGAGCAGTTTGATGGTTTCTCAGAATGTTGTTTAGAATTACCATATGGCCTGGCAATCCCACTTCTAGGTATATATGCCCAAAAGTTGAAAGCAGAGAAGTTAACAGCTATTTGTACACCAATATTTATAGTGAAATTATTCACAATTGCCAAAAAATGAAAGCACCCTGTAGTAGTTTGATATTATTGATGAATTCCAAAATGAAATTTCGGGTTATGTTTGTAAACTGATCTTTTCCTCTGAGCATATTAAATTAAATTGGATTCATAGGTTTAATTGATTAAGTAAATATGTAAACCTCTTGTGCCAGGAGGGCATTGAGTCCCCACCCTTTGGTAAGTGTGGACTCACAGATAAAAGGCATGGCAAAGGACAGGTTGGAGGATTTTTGTTGTTGGATTTTGGTGCTGAAGCCTTAAGCTAAAACACTGAAAAGTAAGCTCACAGAGGAAGAAGAAGCAAGCACCAGGAAGTCAGGAACCCTGAACCCAGAGAGAAGCAAGATCCTGGAAGGGAGGAACCCAGGAATCCTGAACCCTTGCAGATGTCAGCAGCCATCCTGCTCCAACACATGAAAATAGACTTCGGTAAGGGAAGTATCTTATGCTTTACAAGCCCATTATCTGTAAGCTCCTACCCCAAATAAATACCCTTTATAAAAACCAACCAATTTCTGGTATTTGGCATCAGCACAAATTTGGCTGACTAATACATGCCCCAAGTGTCCATTAACTGATGAATGGATAAATTAAAAGTGGCACATACATACAGTGGAATATTATTCAGCTGTGAAAAGAAACAAAGTTCTGATACCTGAGACAAACTGGATGAACCTTGAAGATACCATCTTGAGTGAAATAAGCCAGATATGAAAGGGCAAATATTGTATGAACTCACTGATGTGAAATAATTAAAATAAGAAAATTGATGGAGTAAAAAACTAGAATACAGATTACCAAGCATCAGCCTGAATGTAGAAAATAGGAGATTAATGCTTAATTGGTGCTGAGCTTCTGTTTGTTTTGATGGAAAAATATTAGTAAAGCAACATTTTGAATGTAATGAACAACAATTAATTATATATATGAATGCAGGTAAAAGGGGAAATTTTAGGTGGTATGTATGTTGCTAGAAGAAAAATTAACAATAACAAAACAACCACAGGGCTGTACAACACAAGCATGAAGCCTAATGTAAACTATGGGCTATAGTAAATCATATAATTATAATATTCTCTCACTAATTGCATGAAAGGCACCACACGAATGCAAAAATGGGAGCAGTTATAGGGGAACCTGGTATTTTCTGCATGATCTTTCTGTAAACCTGCAACCTCTCTAATTAAAAATAAAACAAACAAATATAGCTCCAACATCAGCACACTCCAATGCCAAACCCCATTCTGACCTCTGCTCTGGGATTGTAAGCAACTATAGAAATGTGCAAATATTGAAAAAATGGAGGAACTATTTTGAGGAATTTTAGGCAGGCATTATACAATTGGGACAATAGAGAATAAATAAGTAAAAACAAAGCATAGCTGTGAGAAGGAAATGAGAAATATCTGGAAAAGCTCTAGAACATACCATGTTTGAAGAAACAAAGAGTTTAGACCAGACTAAGTTAGAGGCAGCATGACACTTTTATATGGTCTCCTACTCACAAAACAGTAGCATTTGGAGTCCAAGGTCAGTGTTGAGAAGGGTAGTAACATCCATTCTTCTGTGTTCTTATTTTCATAATACAAAATGAGTCATTGGTCTGTGAAGGAAATGCCACTCCTCTGGGAATAAAGATTTCTACTTCAAATCACAGAATATTAGAACTGAAATGGAAACTAAAGACTGTCTTTTTCCACAGTGTTTTTAAATATGAAGAAATTAAAACACAAAGAAAAAAAGTAACTTTCCCAGTCATAATACTGGATAACAACAGACTAAATCAAAAGCATAGGTTTTCTCAATTTAATGTATGTTTTAAAACCAACCACAACAACAAAATGCTTGCTTGTTTCCAAAGAGCTCCTTCCTATTTATTCTTGACAAGTAAAAATGTAATTTTCACCACAATATGACAGTTCTCATAAATAGGTACAGGAAAAATCTAAAATGTGCCAACTCTAAAATAAACTAATTAATTTATATGTTCCCTCTTGCTTAGCATTTTTTACATTATTAATACCTCAAGCTCAATTAACAAGGAAGAGAGCATATAAATATGAGTTAATAGTCTTGGCACAGATTCTTACACATAATTTAAAGCAAATTTAAGGTCACATACTCTCATAGTTTGCTGGAGCTGCCATAACAAACTACCGCTGACTGGGTAGCTTAAGACCATAGGAATTTATCATTGCACTGCCCTAGAACCGAGTCTGAAATTTGTAGGTGTCAGCAAGTCCAGGTTTCTCTTTCTCTCTCTCTCTCTCACTCTCACTCACTCCTCTCTCTGTTACTTTCACTCTTTCTTTAGGAGGTACTGGGGATTGAACTGAGGATCTCATACAAGGGAAGCAAGAATGCAACTACAGAGCTAGCTACATCTGCTCCCCTTTTCTTGAAGTCTGTAGAATTCTGGAGGTGACTTGTGGCATAACTCAATCTCTGCCTGTATCACATAGCCATCTTTTCCTTCTCTCTGTGACCAGTTTTCTTCACTTGCAAGGACTCTGTCATATTTGATTAGGGCCTACACTAATCTATCTTTGCCTCACTTTAACCAAAAATGTCTTCAAACTGGTGGTTAGGACTTGAACAAATTTATATTTAAGGAGAACAAACTTCAATCCATATAAATGCTATAGCAGTTGTATTAGGGTTATCTAGGGAAACAGAACTGACAGGAGATATGTAAATAGTATGAAATTTTATAAAATCGTCTTACATAACCATGGGTATGCACAACTCCAAATTCCACAGGGCAACCTACAAGCCAGCAACTCCAATGTAGGTCCTTGGTGGGTTCCCAGGAGACGTTGATTATCTGAATTAGAGATGGTAATTCTCTCTGAATGCCGAAATCCCTTCCCGTTTGATGGCCTTCATTGCTGAGGACAATCTCCTCAACTGAGTGAAGATGTAACTATTTATATGCAACCTTCTTACTTATGATTAATGTCCATGAAATACTCTTGTATTACAATTAGACCAGTCCTTGCTTGATCAAACAACTAGGCACCATTACCTGGCTGAGTTGACACATTAGCCTAAACAATACAGTAATCTACACCTTATCAGTTCAAGAATTTGCCAAATACATTGAAATCATTGTAAATCTGATTACTGTAAAAAGTTCCTGTGTTGCAAAAGGAAAGGAAAAGGGGAGAGATCATATAAGGTGTTGGAATTCATATGGAGAAAAATATTTATCAATATATCTAGTTATTTGATTACCATCTTCTCTAAGCATAAAAATTCTAGTCATTACTATTAAAAGAAATAATTCTATAACTAGGAGTTAAGAAAAGAAAGAAAATTGAGAGAAAATAATACTCGAGAAAGCACACATGTCCATATTTCTGATTATTTCAGTTACAGTCATCATTGTCCTTGAACCTGGAGTACATTAAAGATGGCCAATACTGGGAAATGGATTGACTTTTCCAATTTTTAATTGCTCTTAGAAAAATGCCTGCAGGTTAACTAAGAACAGATAATAAATTAAATCTTTCTTGATTTCAGGATCTGCTTATAGGTGAAGATAAGGGAAATTGTTCAATCAGCCATCTTCAGAGTCCACACACTTAAAAAAATTGCATTATTATTTTCAAGTAGAGAGGTGGGCAGTTTTTGAAAATGCATCTCATATTCTTCTTGGCAGATAAATGCCAAAAAAAAAAACATAAGAAAACTAGAGATTGGTCAATTTGTGCCAACACAAATTTAGACTATGTAAGATTTCTGTATCCCCTGAAAAGTTCTTCTATTTATACCAAGAACATGTGTCTCTTTGTATTATATGCACCCCATTTGGTTCCTGGTTATGTTCTAAATAAAATAGGCATATTTATATTTTAGTAGTATTTGTGTCTTAGCTGTTAAAATACAAGAGAATTTTAAGTGCTCCTTTAGGTGCCCATATGTAAATATATAGAATAATTACAAAATTTACAATTAGATATTGAATTGTCATAAATAATTTAAGTTGTGTTTTAATTCAGTGAGCAGAATACATATTCCTTTTAATATTTCTCAACTTTTTTACTGATTTTCCGTATTTATTAGTAAAAAAATAAAAGGTCAAAGGATATTTATGGATCAAAGTACATTTTAGATGGCTATAAAATTATTCAAATCCCTGGGTTACTATAATGTCAGTCTACATGAGATCTGACAGGATTTTTGAAAGTCCTTGTTAGTTGCCCTGGCAACATTTTCAAAATGGAAGGCAACCTTCTTCTCTTACTGAATAACTTGGTTACAATATACCTTTAGTTTCCTGACTCTATTTATTATGATCTCTTGTAATTCTCTGCATGTCTACCCCTTTGTTCAATTTTGGTTAATATATATGTTGAAATATATTTATTTTTAATATATTTCAAATATTAGGTTATTGTTTTCATATAACTTCTGCATCAATTTCAATTTGTGTTTTATCCCCCAACAAAAATGGATTATTTATTTACATTCATCTGGATAACACAGCAATCTAAGAGTCTGAGATTTTATGCAGAAAGTCAGGACCAAAAGAAAAATATTATAAGTGCCCATTTTTACTAGAATTGTCAGGCTCCTTAGAAAGCCAAAGTTGTATGTCCCATTCTTTTGACTTTTAGAAAGTTAAGAAGATATTTTTTACATTTTTCTCCATAAAAAGAAATGTCCTCTAGTGAAATAGATTAATCATAATTTTAATTAGAAAAGTATTCAAAAATAAATACTCATCATTAACAATTCCACTCAATTAAAAAATTAGGCTAGAACTAATATTAATGAACATTAATTTTAGATAAGTTTATTAGAAATCAATGAAAGATTGCTCCCTTTGTGGTCACCAAAATATGTTGCCAAGCCAGGGCTTACTACCTGACATGCACAAAGGCCAATACTATGACATTGGGATTTTGAAAAGGGAAAGAGGTTTTTTTGTAAGGTCGACTGGCAAGAGAACTGGAGGAAAGGTTCAAATCTCTCTTCCTGATCTCAGAACTAAGGGAAGTATTAATGCAAACAGAAGTGAATGGTGGGGATGGAAATAGGGAGGTGTGACTTGGCATAATCTGATTGGTTAATTATAGATTTGTCCTTATGTCATAGAGTTAACTTTAGGCCAGAGGCGTCCTTGTTGAAGGACCTCTTGCATTTGATTGGGTTCCAATGTTTCCTTGTCCTCATAATCATGGTTCCAAGGAAGGTAATCTTTTTCCTGCATTTTAAAGGTCATCTAAAGGACAAGATTCTGTGTTTCTGCACACGTTCAGGTTATATGACATGGAGTTTAGCTTGGCTGCCTCCAAAGCAAGCTCAAAAGTAAATGTTACCAAAAAAAAAAGAAGTCATGACAAAACAGCTTTAGCCTGCCCATGGTTTCAAGATATCATACCTAAAAGAACTTCAACAAAATGTATGTTTTTCTTATCAATATTTGTTAAGGCCTTGACCAGTTTAGAATGAGATAAATTTGCTAAGGTCCATAAGGCTGGTCAAATGAGGTGATTTTTATCGACTTGGTCAAGGTGAATAGTGTGTACAATTTTTCTGTTGAGTTTAGTCAATAATGCTCTTGAACACATGAAAAATTTAAGAAGAGAACATTGAACAATAGTATCTCAGCATATGAAAGAAAGCAGTACCTTCCTTTAAAGTGATGATATGTCATAATAATAACCTTTTCTGTTTGCAGATAAGTTTATAGATTTATACAACATGACTGTCTTATTCATAACACAATTATAAATGTGTCATAAAGAATTTCTTAAGAGTTGTCCTAACCTGATAAAATAAAAAAACAACTTTATAATTAAACTGCTATTTCACACATACCTTCTAAATACTAAAAATAAAACAATATTTTTATGAATAATAAACACATCATATGTTCAATTTATTTATGTATTCTAAATGATCATTCAAATGGTGTTGTGCTTATTGGAAAACATAGACAAAAATATAATGTATATACATATATATATGATACTTAAATGCAAATATACATATATAATATATATATAATATATAATACTTAAGTGCATATATAAATGCCAATTATATTTTAAGGAAAAATAAGAGAAAATATTCTAGATAACTTTTTATTGACAGTAATTTACCTTATTCATATCATTTGTTTATATATTTTTTTAAAAGCAAGTATAAGCCCATAAAATAGTTTATATCATATAAAGTAAGCTATTACTAACTTTGTTTTTATTTCAAATGCATATAGCTTTTTAAGTGACACCTCAGAGGCTGCATTGGAATGCAATTCAAACAACTAAACTTCCCTTTTATTCCTGTTGTGAATATTAGAAAATAAACTTTTTTCTTTCAGGGCAAAATATTCTCATCCAGACACCAGCACTGAAGTAAAAGTGTGTTCTGTGTGGTTCATACTTAATTTAATGAATGGAATCTCTAAGCCAAGTGCTTTGCATATATTAGCTTATTTAAGCTTCATAATAACAAAAAAAAAAATGCTACATTTTGTCTATTTCATGGAAGTAGAACACTAAGAATCTGGACCAGCACTGTTTAACAGAACTTTCTGTGATAAAGGAAAGTATCAGTGCTGGCTGAGAATCACCACAAACCTATCATATGCAGCTACTGAACATTTTCGAAGTGCTTAGTGTAGATCAGGAACTAATTGTAAACTTCATTTAAATTTTCTGAATGTCTAATCTGCCATTATTCCCATCTTATGTAATTTTTTAC
Source organism: Dasypus novemcinctus (assembly GCF_030445035.2). NCBI lineage: Eukaryota > Metazoa > Chordata > Mammalia > Cingulata > Dasypodidae > Dasypus > Dasypus novemcinctus. The sequence goes on from NC_080676.1 coordinate 140,891,507, forward strand.
CCCAGACAGTCTACTTTTCATCTCCGAAAGTTTGATTTAGTTCTTTATTTTATATCTTCTTTATCTGTACTTGACATGTTCCATCTCTCCTCTAGCATTTAAAATAAAACTGGGTGATGTTTCCTGTCACTCCATGTATTTTATACTGTACCAGGTGTATATTAAAATCTCCTTTATTATATAATGTAAAGGTTCTGTGAAATGCTAATGACAGATGTGGTCATTTTTAAGTGTATTATTTGAAATGTTGGCCTATATCTCATGAATATGTCTGTTTTACTTTAATAATAAAGAGGTTGCCAAGCAAATAAATGAAATGGTAATATTTGCATTTAAAAGCATGTGGTTTTCCATTGTGTTTTGAGTCTTTCCTTGTTTGTGCTTACAAACTCTATCAGAAATAAAATAATCTATTTTTTAATATCCTGTTGCATTTAAATGAAAAAAAAAACTGTCTATAACTACCAAAGAAAATTATTTTGCTTAATAATACCATACTAAAATTTAATTAGATAATTCTCTATAATTTAAAATCACTGTGTGGGTATTTCTCATACATTAAATGCTTACTGTGAATATAACCTAAGCTTTTTTTTGTATCTTTTGAATTTTTATTGCAATGGCATTTACATCTGAGCAATAAAAATAATTGACTCAATTTGCCCTCCTAGAGAGCATAGAAGAGTCTTTGATTAACCTATTGAAAGCTTGTGCTGTTGTACTTCAGTTTGGATGCAGGGGGTAGAAGTGCCAGCAAGATGCAGCTCAGCAGGGAATTGGGGTGTTAAGGCAAAGCTAAAGCTAACTATATTAAAAACAAAGGAGGTCATTGTCTGGAAACAAGTAGAAAAACATTTTTATGATGCAGCCATCCCTATTTCTTATGAAAATAATTTATTCATGCTATTTTGTTAGAATTGGGAAATAGGGTTAAGTACTCATCTAGAGTTTTGGTGGTTCTCACCATTCAGGTTAGAAAAATCTTATAATTAATAAAGCATAGAGTAGAGTAGTAAAGAAGATCTGGTCCAGGTAGTGACGGCTAATTAGCCCTAGATAGAGGACCTGAAAATGAAAAAACACATCATACAAGGAATGCCACAAAGCATCAAGCTGTTTCTAAGCAACTTAATTGCCTCCTCCCCAAAAGCTCATGTGTTCTTGAGATATACAAAAATAAACCAAATAAAGAAAAGTCCAGGAACAGATGGCTTCACTTGTGTATGTTACCAAACATATAAAGAAAATGATCACAATCTTTCCCAAATTCTTACAAAAACTGAAGAGTTAGGAAGACCTCTGAACTCATCCTATGTGGCCAGTGTCACCCTATAACCAAACCCAGATAATAATATTGCAAGGAAAGAAAATTACAGACCAATATCCTTAATGAATAGAGATGCAAAAAATCCTCAGCAGGGAAACAAATGTAGCTCAAGTGGTTGGGCACCTACTTCCCATGTACAAGGTCCTGTACCTCCTAAAACAAATTCCAAGGTGTGCAGGACTGTCATGTGTAACGATCGCATTCATACCCTTCAAACCCCTCCTCCCCCTGGACCAGAGTTCTCACCAGGAATCTATTTGTATACCTTGCAGCCAACAAAGTAATATGTAAAGTCAAGCAGCCTCAAATAGCCAAAACCATCTTGAGAACGAACAAATTGGGAGAACTCAGACTTCTGATTTCAAAACTTATTACAAAGCACAGTAATCAAAACAGTATGGTACTGGCACACAGACAGGCAAATAGACAAATAGAATGAATTGAGTGTTCAGAAATATACTCATCTATGGTCAAGTATTGACAGTTTGAATCTTGTGAATCCCCAAAATGATTGCTTTTGATCCAATCCATTCCTATGAGTGTGGGGCTTTTTTATTACATTAAATTCAGTTAACAGGCCTTTTATTAGATCACTTGATGAAATCACATAAGGGATTTTGTTTGAACTAAGTCAGTGACCCAGGATAGGTCTGTACCCTCTTGCAGAGTCTTATATAAATTAAGAATGCACAGAGAAAAACACACAGAAAAGGGAGTTCTGCCATATTTACCTGGCTGTGTTACAGAGAAGACTCCAGGTTCACCTACAGCTGCAGAAAGAGATAGAAGCCCCAAGAGGCTTAAGGAGATGAGGCCCAGGTCGAGATACTTGAGTGCCCATAGCTGAGATCCAGGAGAAATTAGTCAGAGACAGGCGGACTCCCATCTTGCTTCACCACATGGTAGGACTACTTGATCTGACCGCAGAAGACCTTGGTGAGACAGTGTCTCTGATGGTATCCTTATTTGGATATTTCACAGCCTCAGAACATTTCACAGACTCAGAACTGTAAGATTTTTCACTAATAAAACCCTATTATGTGCTGTTTGACTTAATGTAAGGGGGAAATGGAAAGGAGAAATGAGTTTATATGGCTATGAGTCTCTAAAAAAGAGTCTGGAGGTTGTCAGAAGGATTGCCCTTATGCACACCTGAGCAGAGTCTCAGAGACAGATAAAGTAGATACAACCCCAGGTATTGGTTCTTTTGAGGGCTAAAGAGACCCACGGGTTCTATGGTCATGGCAGATGAGGTTCATTGTCATGTCAGTTGGCCCTTCTTTGGAGCTGGTGTTTCTGTGTGATGGAACTGGACTCAGATGGGATCTCTTTTCACAAGACTTTCATGCTACTTTACTGGAATTGTAGTTGGTGCTGGGGTTTAAGATATATCTAGGGGATTTGAATCTCTGGACTGACAATATGATAGCCAAGCCCTGAACCTCAACAGACTTCAACTCCTACACTCTGATTTATTGGACTTACCCCACTCAGCTAACATGGAGTTGAAGAAGGTCAACCACCACACCATGGAGCCTAGAGTGCCTACAAATGAAATCAGGAGGATTGCATCCAGTATCCATGTGGAATCTAAGCCCCCTCTTGACATAGATGTGCAATGGACACAACCAATCCAAGGTCCACAGAGAAAATGTGGCAATGGTGTGGGAAAAGTGGCCATGGTGGCTGCTGGGTGCGGGGAATGGGAGGACGAGATGAGATGTGGAGGCGTTTTCGGGACGTGGAGGTGTCCTGGGTGGTGCTTCACGGACAATTATGGGACATTGTAGATCCCCCCAGGGCCCACTGGATGGAAGGTGGGAGAGTATGGGCTATGATGTGGACCATTGACCATGAGGTGCAGTGATGCCCAGAGATGTACTTACCAAATGCAATGGATGTGTCATGATGATGGGAGAGAGTGTTGCTGTGGGGGGAATGGTGGGATGGGGGCAGTGAGGTTGAATGGGACCTCATATTTTTTGAATGTAATATTTTTAAAAAATGAATAACAAAAGAAAAAAGAAAAAAAAAGAAAAGGAAAAAAAAAGAAAAACCCTATTATGAAACTCAATCCATTTCTGATATTTGCACTAGGGGCATTTAGCAAACCGATACAATATTTAAAAATGATCCAAAGGAAAACGATGGTGAAAGAACAGTTTCTTAAAAAACAGTGCTGGGGAAATTGGATGTCTGCAAAGAAAAGGAGGTAAGGGGTATACTACTTGAGACCCTATGCAAAACTTAAAAGAAAACACAGGAAACTGTCTTCAGGATCTTTTATTAGGCAATGGATTCTTAGAATTTATACCAACATCACTAGCCACCAAAAAAACAAATAGATAAATGGGACTATATCAAAATTTAAATTTCCATGTATCACGGAGTAGTCATCACCATCCCCAAATCCTCAATATCGAGGAAAGAACAAACATAAGGGGGGAATGCAACTATGGATTAATGTATGCATTATTATTCTAGCAATGGAAGAACTTTGTCTGATATAAAGGCAGTGACCGCCAAACGTTCTGAGGGGAAGGAGAGGGAATAATAGGCATAACATAGCCCTTTTTGGGGACATTGGAATTGTCCTGCATGACATTGCAACGATGGATACAGGCCATTAAACATTTTGTCAAAACCTATAAAATTCTGTGGTGCAAAGAGTGAACTATAAACTATAGACTATGGTTAGTAGCAATGCTTCAATATATGTTCATGAATTGTAACAAATGTGCTACAATAATGAAAGAAAGTTTTTAATGGAGGAAAGTAGGAGAGGGAGAAGTTGTGGGGTATATAGGAATCCCCTATATATTTGCTATAACAATTATGCAATATAAAGCTCCTTTAAAAGTAAAAAATAAAATAAAAAAAGATTGTTAAGTTTCCTAATGGGGAGGACAGATCAGTGTGACAAGCCCTCAGTATTGTTATAGTTAATTATGAATCTGGCCCTTGAAAGAATGAAGTCTGGTGGTTACCACGGCCCTGAAGGGAAGGGGAGAGAACAGGGCAGACAGAACAGGGGGTAGTGTTCTGAATGGAAGTGTTCTGAATGATCTTGCAATGATGGATACAGGCTATTATGAATTTCATAAAACATTTATGAGGGTATGGTATAGACCATAATGCAAACCATTGACCATGGTTAGTGGCTATGTTTCAATATTTGTACATCAGTTGTAAGAAATGTACCATCCACATATAAAAAGTTATTGATACAGGAAGGGGGAAAAGGAGGAGGATTTTGGGTATAGGGGCGTTCCCTGTTTTGTATGTGGCTTTACTGTGACCTAAAACTCCTTTGAAAACAAAATGAAAAAAATTAAGACACTGGGAAAGAAATGGATGAAAATACCACTGTACATACAGGCCAACAGATATTACAGTAATGAAGCCAGTACATCAAAAAAATTTTAGTATTTTTCATTATTTTTTAAATATCCCAATTTTAAAATTTTATTTTAATTTTATTTTTACTAAATTATTATGTACTTTATTTCTTATGCTTAAACATATAATTATTATTTCATTTTCTTACTAATTGCATTTGGTAATGTTCTTGGCTTCATTTTGGAGATGTTTTGGATGACAGAAGGGATACAAATGTGGTAGGAGAGGATAATTGGTGTGGGTTATCAGTGATGGGGGATATATGGGAGTAAGTTCACCTGGGTATACATGTAAGGTATATAAATGTGTTCAAATGCTCATGGGGCATTGTCACAGTGTGTGGAGATTCACACAATAGCCAAAAGAATATTGAATTGCTATCCTGGGAAGTTCTGCCACATTCTTTAATGGAACAGCAACAATCCCCCAAGTGCAGGGGCAATGACTAATGAAAAAGCAATGAATAGTTTACAAGGTAAACTATAATCCATGCTTAGTGGCCATGCTCCAAATGTGTTCATCAATTGCAATGAATGGACCATACTAATGAAAGAAGTTGTTAAGGTGGGGAAGGGTGGAAGTAGTGGGGAGTGGGGCATGTGGGAATCCCTTATGTTTTGGGGAGTAATATTTTGTGTAATCTAAATATCTCCTTAAAAATAAAATATATATATTAAGAAAAAAGACATTATCAAGAAAGAGAAGAGGAAACCAACAGAATGGGGAAAATATGTGGAAGCCATATCTGGTAAGATTTTAATATTCAGAAGACATAAAGAGCTCCTACATCTCAACAAAGAGGAAAATAACACAAATTATGAATGTGCAAAAGACTTGAATGAACATTTTTCTGAAGAAGTTAAACAAATGTCCAAAGAGCATATGAAAAGATGCTCAACATCATTAGCCATTCAGGAAATGAAAATCAATCCCATAAGATACCTCCTCACACACACCAAAATGACTAGTACTAGAAAATAAATGAATAAATAAATAAATGTGCTTTGTGCCTTTCATCATCATAAGATCTCTTATCTTTCATGTATATTGACAATTTCTTTGTATATTTCCCCAATGTCTTATTTTTTTTTCTCTTTATTTTCCAAGAAGCTAGAGGTTACAGAAAAGTAGCATAGAAAATGCAGGGGATCCCCATATACCTCATTCCCTCCCCGCTACATTCTCCCCTGCCCAAAAAACCTATATGAGTATGATACATTTGTAACAATTGATGAACAAACATTGAAGCATTGTTACAAGTCATGATCAGTAGTATAGATTATCTTTACCTTTTGCACCATGTACTTTTATAGGCTCTGACAAAATGTATAATGACCTAGGTCTGTCATTGCAAGAGCACATAAAACACCTCCAATGCCCCTAAGATGCCCCATGTTTCACCCATTACTCCCTCTGCTACTCCTTGGAACCTATTGCAACCACTAAGCTTCAATTTTTGAATAAGTTTCCTCATTATTGTGGGAAATGGAGGGGGTGGGATTTATATGAATTCCCTTATTTTCAGTGTAACATTTATGTAATGAAAGAAATGAGGGTGTGGAGAAATAAGAATCTTACTACATTTTTTATGGGAATGTAATATGGTGCAGCCTCGGTGGCAGTTCAACAAAATTTTAAAAAGAGAACTACCATATGACCTGGCAGTCCCACTTCTAGGTATATACCCCCAAAATTGAATGTATGGACTCAAAAAGATATTTGTACATAAATGTTCATAGCAGCACTCCACAATAGCCACATGTGGAAGCAAAGTGCCCATTAAATATATAAATGGATAAAGTTAAAGAAAATGTATACACATACAATGGAATGTTACTGAGCTGTAAAAAGGAATGAATTTTTGATACATGTGACAAGGTTGATGAACCTTGAAGATAATATGTTGTTTGAAAAAATTTAAACACAAAGTGACAGATACTGTATGATTCCTCTTACATGAAATAATTACAATACACAAATTCATAGAGGTGGAAAATGGCATACAGGTTGCCAGGGGCAGGTTGCCAGGGTCAGGTGGCAGAAAGAGAATGAGCAGTTAATGCATAATGAGTGCAGGGGTTCTGTTTGAGATGATGAGAAATTTCTAATAACAGATGGTGGTGATAGTAACACAAGAATGTATGATTAATCCCATTGAATTATATGTTTGGGAGTGGCTGAGAGGGGAAAATTCATGTTGTGTGTATTATTCCTCAATTTAAAAAAGAAAGAGACTAAAGAAACATTATCCACTAAATTCAATATATAACATTGGACTAGATCTAGTAATGGAAGAGAAAATGTTCAAATGGACATTATTGGGAAAATTGAATAAAAGGAATATAGTCAGTATACTTTGTATTAGTATTAAATTTCTCCAATTTGAAACTGTATTAAAGGTGATAACATAACTGTTCAAGGAGTTTGCTGTATGAAATGCTTAAAAATAGATAGAAAAATAGATATCTAGATTATAGATAAATGATAAGTAGGTAGGTAGACAGGTAGGGAGATAGATAGAAATATCTAACAAACTTGGTAAATGCTAAAATTAGTAGATCTGGGTATTTGGGTAGGATATGTGTTTGAGTTCCATCTGTTCTATGTCATTTTCAACAGTCCTGTATGCCTGAATATTATTTCAGAATTAAATACAAAATATTCCAAAATAGGGTTTTAAAAAAATGGCTTATTGAATATGCAATATGCGAATGAAAAATATCCTGTAAGGAATATTGGCAGAAAAGACATTGCAGAAAAATATAACTGAACTTGAAAATGCAAGCTTAGAACTGCCGCAAACTCAGCATGTAAATGCATTACCTTCCCCCCAGCATGGGACATGACTCCCAGGGATAAGCTTCCTTGGCGCTGAGGGATTACTATCAAGCACCAGTTGGTGATACAGCTAGAAAAATACCTTGAATAAATGGGGGAAATGGTAAAAACAAATGAGTTTATATGGCTAAGAGATTACAAAATGAGTCGGGAGGTCATCAGAGGGTCTTGCTTACACACATCTCAGTAGGGTCTCAGAGACAGCCAAAGTGGATACAACGCTAGGTAGTGGTTCTCCTGGGAGTTACAGAGATACCCAGGTTCTACCACAATAGCAGATGGCTCTGGAGTTCGGTGCCTTGCCAGTGGACCCTACTTTGAAGTTTGTGCTCCTGAGTATGATGGAGCTGGACTCACCTGTGACTACTCAACACATGCCTAGTCTGTCACTTTTACTGAACTGGTTGGTGCTATGGTTGGTGTATGCTTAGGAGGTTTGAATCTCTGGACTGTCCAAGTGCCAACTGGGCCCCAGGCCCCAGCAGAGTTGCAATGCCTGCTCTCTGGTTTATTAGACTTGCTCAGGTCAGCTAACAAGGAGGTGAGGATAGTCAGCTACTACACTGGGGAGGCAAAAGAGTCTGAAACTGCAAACAGGAAAATTGCATCCATCAGCCATGTGGGATCTAAGCCCCTTTTTGATTTAGAGGTGGAGTGGACATTGCCATCCCAGGGCCCCCAGGATGGAGGAATAAAATAAGGATTAGGATGGACTTACTGATATTCTACATGGAACTATTGTGACTCTAGCAATGGAAGAAATTGTATCATTGATGTGGGGACAGTGGCCATGGGAGTTGTTGAGGACAGGGAGAGGGTAGAAGAAGTGTGATATGGGGGCATTTGGGGACTTGGAGTTGTCCTGAATGATATTTGCAGGGACAGATACAGGACATTATACATCCTGCCAAAACCCATTGAATGGACTGGGGGACAGTGTGATTTGCAATGTCCATGTGGTGTGGTGGTGCTCTAGAATGAATTCATCAAATGCAATGAATGTGCCACACTGATGAGGGAGGTTGTTGATGTCTGAGGGGTGGGGTTTGTGGGAGCCTCTTATATTTTTTGATGTAACATTTTCTGTGACCTATGTATTTTTAAAGAAAAACACAATTAAAATTTTTATTTAAAAAGTTGAAATAGGAAAACAATTTTTAAAAAAGAATATCAGTGAGATAACTCATTGCAAAACAGACTACTATGTGTGTAATGTGCAAACACTCAAAGGAGAGGAGAGAAATGCTAGAGCAGAAAAAAATTAATAAAAAAAAGGATTGGAAAAAAGGTCTGGATTTGATGAAATCTATATACTCACAGATACAAAATCCAGAACAAAAATCATCATCAGGAATGAAAACAGTGATATCTTAATGGATTCTACAAATCTTAAAAGGATAATTGGGGATTATTAACAATTGAAAGAATGATGCTAAAGCCATTGGGCATCCAGAAGATAAGAAGGAAACTTTGGCACAAACTTCATATTTTATTTAAAAATTAACATTATGAATAATACGTCTAAATGGAAAATTTCAAACTATGAATTTCTAGAAGAAAAAATAGGAGAAAACTGAGTTGTCTTGGGTTTGGGGGTGAGTTTTATATATAGTAACTCAAGTTATATCCATAAAGATAAAAAATAGATTGAAATTTTTTAAATTAAAAAAATTGCTATATAAAACAGTGTAAATAGAAAGAAAAGAAAAATCAAATATTGGGAGAAAAATATATGTAAATAACAGATCCGATAAAGGACTTCTATCTAAACTATGTAAAGAACATTAAATGTTAACAATAAGAAAAAAATATTGCAATTTAAAATTAGGTAAAAGAAGTGAACAGTTACTTCACCAAGGAGATACACATATGGCAAACAGCAATATACTTTGCCTTTGGAGAAAAACAAAGTAAAACAATAATGACATACCACCACACTCTTTTTAGAATGGCGGATTCTTGTAAAGTTAATACATATTTACCATACAATCCAGTAACCCCACTCCTAGGTATTTCTCCAAGTACATTGAAAATGTGTGTCCACAGAAAAACCTACATATGAATGTTTATAGCAGCTTTATTCATCAGCAATAATTGGAAATGAATTAAAAAACACCTTTGTGCATACATACAATTGAATACTACTCAGCAGTAGATACCAATGGGCTATTAATTCTTGAAATAACATGAATGAATAAATGCATTTTGTTAAGTGAAAGAAGCCAGACCCAAAAGGTTGCACATTAGAAGATTCCATTTATATGACCTCTGGTAAGGGCAAAGCTATGGAGATAGAAAACATATCATTGACTATTCCGGGGAAAGAGAGAGGGAAGCTGTTCTCTCCAAAGGGGACACAGGAAAATTTCTATGTCTATTGAATTATTCCGTATGGGATTGGCTCTATTGTTTAAATATATACCAATGAACTTTAGTGCATACAAAAAAAAAAAGCTGTTGGGAAATCATTTAATAAAATTCAAACTGTGACAAATGGATCTTCGTTGTATTATAAATGTATGAAATCACATCATTGATGAAAGTGGGGAAAATAGGAACCTATCTAAATTACTTGTAAAAAATTGTTTTAAGTGGGTGCTGTTAAGGTGAAGACAACAAGAACTGTACAGAAACTCCGTACTCTTATTGGCAAATTTATTTTTCAGAAGGATTCATGTTAGAAATTTTGAAACTACGTTATAACTTGCTTTATTTGCCAGAAAGAGTTGGCTGATACAGCTTAATTTTGCTACTGAGTGCAAACTGATTTTAGTGACACTGCAAAAGAACAGGTTATAAAAAATAAAAAAATAAAAAATAAAAATAGTAGTTTTATATGATAAAAATAGTAGCTTTGCAGTGGTGAAACCTGGCACTAACCCCCTTACTCAAGTGATCAAGTTTAATATCACTGGTGCTATCACATTGGTATCATGTATTCCATGTTCCCCTATACAATGCACTGGATGGGAAACTTGCCACTGTGGTATTTTTTCCAAGTCCCACAATCCTACACAATCCTAATCTAATCATAAGAAAGCATCAAACAATCCCAAATTTAGGGACATTCTACAAAATACTTGCTCAATACTCTCAGTTATAACAAATAAGGAAAGACTGAGAATTGTCATTGATTACAGTAGACTGAGGAAACATGGACACCAAATACATTGCAGTATAGTGAATTTGGTCTAGGAACAGAAAAATATATATATATATATGCTAATCAAAACTGGTAAAATCTATATAAAATCTATAGAAAGTATGTGGTTTAGTTAATAATATTATACCAACATTATCATATTTTTAACACGTAGGAAATGATTATTGTTAAATGAGGAGACGTTAAGTGCCAAGTATGCTGTAAATATATAGACTACCTTTGCATCTTTCTGTATACTTAATTTATTCAAAAATTGAAAATCCACTAAAGAACTGCAATAAGATGCCTCACATAATCAGCAGAATGGCCTACAGAGACTGATATTTCTGAGTGTTGGCAAACATCTGAAACAACTGGAATCCTCCACTATGGGTAGTAGTACATATTGTACAATTATTATACTTTAGATAACTCTTGGCAATTTCTGTTCAAGCCTAGAATCTGTAGACCCTATAACTTGTCAATTTCAACATTAACTAAAAACCCCATGGAAATGAACACTTATTTGCATCAAAAAATACATTAAAATGTTCAAAACATTATTAGAAATGGCAGTTCCAATCTGAAAAAAAAAAAAAGAAATCGTCCTTTAAAGAGGTTGAGTGTCTACTTTGCATGCACAAGGTCCTAGGTTTGATTCCCTGTACCTCCTAAAAATCAAAACAGAACAAGCAAACAGACAAAGACAATTTTCATTTGGGACTCTATGTGACTCAGTGGTTGAGTGCCTGCTTCCCATGTATGAGGTCCATGTAAGAGGTTCCATCCCCAGTACATCCTAAAAAATAAATAAATAAATTTCCCATCAACATTCTAATGGACATAAACATTGAAATACTAAAAAACAAAGAAAATAGAAGCTGGGGTTGGCTTAATTTTGGTGAGAAAAAATGGGATAATGATGTGATAGGGACATTTATGAGTCTTTTGGGGTACAGGAAAACCTCAACATAGTACATATGTTGAAATCTCTGATTTAATAAGAAAAGAGAAACATGGTATTGACCTTAATCAAATATCAAGAACAAAATATATGCAGAAATCCCTTTGTATATTGAATTATGCTGTGTGTTAGATATTATTATCTGAGAGATCGAAATGCTGTGTAGCCTGGCTCCTAGGTAAATTGACACAGACCTAAATAGGGTTGAAATCCATTTCTTGAAATTAACTCAACATTTTTAAAGTTCAAATTCTATAACTATAAGTAGAAATGCAATAATCAAATAACTGGTGGTATTCCTGAAAGAAATAATTGAGGTAATCAATTTACAGTATTTGGAGTAGTACCAAGCACAAATTAAAATTTCAATAAATGTTAATCAAATTTGTCTTTGTTAATAAGTCAAAGTGCTAAAATACCCTATTAGGGAGTATGTTGCTATTAAATTTTATTTTTTAAGAATTGTTTATATACTAAGAAGTTGTATAAATATGGCCAAACCTTATAGAAATCATTCCTCAGAAGAAAGAAGGTATAGGTAATAAGATAGAATAAATAATACTGATGAGAATAGCTTTTGCCTCTTTAATGTTATTTTTACTTGAATTCCATCTTTCCTATTTGATATGATTAGGTGAATATTTTAAGGGAAAAAAATAGTTTTGCCAGTATTTTGGTCAGCAAATTTTGTAAGATAGTTCAAAAGGTTAACAGAATATTCATTTGCATATCAGTTATTAATTTTAAAAGGGAGAGATTTAATTGAGTAGTTAACATTCCATGACTTTTTCTGGGTATCAATTTCAGACAGCTGAGATTTGGCTGAACCTTAACCTACCATAAGCAAAGGTTGCCATTATGTTCAGCATAATGAAAATGTGTGGAAAATAAGCACATTCCTCATATTCTTGGCAATGTGTACATGTGTGAATACATACGTGTGTGCATAGTATTTCCACACTTCCATGAAATATGTTTGTAAGTAGGAATAGATGGTTTTTTATTTATTTGTTTATTCTTATGAACTCAGTGATGAGACCTCTCTGGGTTAAAATTTATTACTACCTTGTAAATATGAGTAAAATAAAAGAGTTAAGTTAAAAGAGTTAAAAGAAGTTATTAAACATAGTCATGGCAGAAAATAAACAACCCCCCAAAACTTCTTTTATCAAATTTCTTTTAAGAACCACTGAAAAGGAACAATTAATCTCCAGGTACACAAAGAAGCATGGAACTGTAAAGACAACAAATGATTTTAACTATTATTTATGGTAGGATAAATTATTAATAGAAAGCTATCTACAGGTAAAATTGAAAATCTTTGCAAGGAATGGAGACTCATTTTTAATCATTTTCTGCATTTATAACAGTTTCTAAATAAAAAGGTTATATTAGGCATGTTTTTTTTTTTTTGAACCGAAGAGAAAGAAAATTTTCAGCATATACTTTAAATTTTGGAACAACTCAAAGGAAGAAAGCTACACCACTAATACTGACTCACAGAAATGAAAGCATCTTTGAAAAGAGGTTGTTATAGGTATAGTGATTACCAAGTTTTCTCTACTTCTCTAGACTAAATTTTTAAATTGCAATATTTATAAGTCTAATCTTCTAGGGTGACTGCAAGTTGAGGGAGTTTATCCTAAGATACAAGTGAGCAAACATGCACATTTCCTATTCCAGGATTCATCACTTTACAAGCAGCCTTTCATGCCAGTGTATTCAGAAAAAACATAATGGATAAGAAATATGATTCATTGCATTCATTAATTTGTATGTTCAAAAGGAAAAGCATCAAGTTAGTAATACTCAGTTGCAGGGTGGAGGCTCTGATGTCAGTATCAGTAACAGAATTCTTCAACACAGGCAGTGTGATAAAATGTTTGCATTAATTTCACTTACAACCTAGCAGTGTTTAAGTCTATCCAAATTTTACATTCTAGAGGTGCTCACTATCATTTCGTTTAAAAAGCCATTCTCTGAGAGGTGGCCATAGGAGTGATTTATCTAATTTTTTTTTCTGTTGACCTCTACTGATTTGCTAATTTGCAAAATAAATTTTAGAAATTGGACTTTCTTAGTGAAATAAATGGTGTGAAAGGTGTATGGACTGATTGAAATATTTTAGGTGTACTCATTGCTCTTATGTGAAGAGGGATACAAATCCAGGGGGGCTTCAATGGTTGATTTAAAGAGTGATGGCTTAAGTTTGGTTTCCAAAAGGGTCTGATCACCAGAAGATGGTAAAGCTAAACCTGCTCCTGCAAAATGATAACATTTGCCTCCAGTAAAATTGTTCAAGCCTTTTTTTTGTTTTCCAGAATAGCCTATGGGACAGAAATATGGGGAATTTGTAAACATTTAGAAGTTTGTAGAACTTTTTTTTTATTTTGCTCATTTGCCAATATATATAAATATAAATGACAGATCTTTGTTTAACTTGGTAGCAAGGTTGTAGTGGAGTTTATCTTCTAAATGTTGATGACTGCAGATATCTAACAAAGAAATATAATAGTTACAGAGGGAAAAAATAGCTTACCTACATTGACACCAGTCAATGAATCCTTTTATACATACTCATCATAATTTTCCTTTTAATAGAATTATTAAACTCACAGAATATATATATTTAAGCATACTTCTTCCTAGAAATTTTCCCTGCTTTTATTACCATTTTCATTCACTGGGTGTTCTTTATTTGAATAAATTGCCATTACCATAAAGTAGAAATCTTTTGATTGAAATAATGAAGCCATTTCACAAAGTCCCTATGTCTCCTCCTGTAGACATTGTCTCTTCCTGACTCGTAGATCTCTATGGTTTCTCCTGATCTATTAGCTAAATCCATTGATGATTTTCTTTCCTCCTATATAATTGATTTCTCTTCAGGCACAGATCTCTCAACACCTCCCTTACCTCTTACATGTTTTTATAAATGCTTTAGCTATCTACAAAAAAAAAAAAAAAAAAGAGAGAGAGAGAACCAATTTAAGCTTTTTCCCTGTTTTTTTTTTTTTATGAATTTGCTACCACAAAAGAACGCTACCAAAAATAAGATGATCCTTGCTGTTTAATTACCGATGATAAACTTGACAAAATGTTAACCTGCTCAAGTGTTTCTTGTATGGGATCATTGCAGTTCTTAAGTGAGAGTAGGATATTGAATACACCCAAAGCAAAGGAACTGTTCTATATATTTCTCAAGATTTACAGATTCTCTTGTTTAAATATATATATTTAATTATATATATATTATATATATATAAAACAAGACATCACTTTTTTATGTTTTTGATTTTTAAAATAATTATTCCCCACCACCCTTGCAGCTTGTTTGCTGTCTGCTCTCTGTGTCTATTTGCTGTGCATTTTTGCTTGTCTCCCTTTTTTATTGCATAACCTTGCTGAGTAGTCTCTCTGTGGCACTTGCAGGCCAGCGACTCTCCGCAGCATGTGGGTGAGCCTGCCTTCACAAGGAGGCCCTGGGGAAAGAACCCAGGGCCTCCCATATGGTAGATGGGAGCCCAACTGACTGAGCCACAGCTGCTTCCCCCTTGTTATGTTTTGAATATTTGCTTGTTGTGTTCCTTTTAAATTGTCCTAAAATATCTTGTTAAAGATACTACTGTATTTCCCAGTAAAATGTTGGAGATTGATCTTAAGCATACATTATTCATAATTGTAACTCAAATATGATTGGATCCTGCCTCATCTCCACCTTGAGCTCTGTCATTTATCAGAGTATGTTTGCTCAGACACAGGTAATATATGCATTTGAAATGTCGTATTTCATAGCATTGTCAATCTTTGTCGTTTTAGTGCTTCCATAATTAGTGACACACTTTTCCTCCAGTCAGGAACAAGTCACCTCATTTTTGTTGCGGAAAGTATCAAAAGGCTGAGCACAAAAAGCAGCAATTCAAATTATGTGTTAAATATTTATTTACTTAGGAAAAGTC
Organism: Dasypus novemcinctus; assembly: GCF_030445035.2. NCBI lineage: Eukaryota > Metazoa > Chordata > Mammalia > Cingulata > Dasypodidae > Dasypus > Dasypus novemcinctus. Next base: position 140,907,136 of record NC_080676.1, read on the forward strand.
TTGGTTTTCCCGGTTTCATGACAAATACCACACAATGGGTTGGCTTAAGCAATAGGAATTAATGTCTCCTAGTTCCAGGGGCTAGAAGTCCAAACCAGGTCACTGGCTAGAGGATCGCTTCCTTCTCGTATCTGTAATATTCTGGCTGATTGGTAATCCTTGGGTTCCTTGACTTTCCTGCCATGTGGTGATATGTGTTCCTTTCTCTCTTGGGTTCTATGGATTTCTGACTTCTAGCTGGTCCCTGTGGCTGTCTCTTCTTTATGTCTGAATTTCTCTCTCTTTATAAAGGCTTCCAGTAATCAAGATTGAGAACAACCTTATTCAATTGGCTACACATTAACCAAAAATAACGTCTTCACAAGGTTCTATTTTCAGTGGGATCACACACAGAGGAATGGGTATAAGATTAAAATATGTTATATGGGTATATAATCCAACCTACCATAAGACTATTTTAAATGATTTTTGAGATAGGTTTACTAACAGCTCTTATGTAATTTTGGTGTTACCCATTTCTCTGTGCAGTTTTGATTACTATATGGCAATGCTATTTTTCTCATACATGTAATTTTTTGGCTGCTGTTTGTGAACTATTACATTCATCACTATCCCATTTCAAGGTAAGTATATAAAATTTTATGAATGCTGCATTTTTTAATTTGTTAGTATTAATTTTGTGTATTTTCCTCCATCTATCTTTTAATTTTCTTTCACATTTTGTTTCATTTCCTATAATAAATGCATAGTACATTTTTAAAAATAAAATTCCAATATAAGATTATCTTTTTAAATATATAATCATTGATATTTTTTGGAATAACATACATTAGGTCATATCAAAGATCTCTAATTTTGTGTTTTTAATAGTAAGCTTGACTTTTTTTTTTTTTTTTTTGTATGTATCACCTCTTTGGCACTAAAAAGGATTAAATGTATCACACAAGTTGTGGAAGTCATTGTGTCTCATATTTCTTAACCAAAGTGGATTTTTTTCCCCTCAGGTATAGACATATGAATAAACTTATTCCAACTGTAGTTCTTAAAGGGAAAACTTCACATTCTCTTTTATCTTTGAAGATATGGATATAAACAGAGGGAATGCCAGTTTAATGGTTCTAGCCTTATGGGAACAACTGAACTTAGAAAATTGAAGTGTCATTCAAAAAGAAGTGAGATGAGTGTGAAGAAAGGGAATCCTTATGATATACATCCAGATAACAATATATAAAGGAATATATATTCTATCTTCCGCCAACCTTGACAAGCATACCTTCAAAAGTATAAAGATGGTCAGACACAAGGTTTGAGTTAATGGATATCTTAGATTTTTAGGCCAGAATGAAGTGCCAAGGGAAAAACTAGTCCTTGTATTCCACCAATCCTTCTGACTGCTCACTCTTTCTCTCTTCCTGCAATGGCCATTGTGTGGACATGTATGATCATCCCAGTTGACAAGTCTAAAATCCATATACCATCCTCAATATCTGCCCCTTGGCCACCATTTGGGCTCCTGTGTACGTCGGTGGTATATACTGACATGGAAGGAAGAATATAGAAAAAAAGGTATGAACAAGCAATTGAAATGGTGGAAGGGGCATTTGGGGAGTGAATTTCAAGATCCTGGATACCTAAGGCAGAGTTCAGGATTGTGTAAATTCAGAGATGTCATGTCCTATTATTAGTCCTACTGACTTTTCTTTCTAAAGACCATCTACATTATCAGACTGAATACAGAGACTAGTTTTGCTAAGTACTAGTGGTAGTAACAGAAGCTCAGCAGCTGGTATAGTAACTAGGCATATAGACTCATTTCAGTCTTACTCAGATTATATGATCCATTGTACTGTTCACATGATCTACATTTTTATATCCACAGGAATTTAAGCAATCTTTACTGTCTGCCTGCTTTTTCTTTTATACAATTTTATACCTATTTTTACTGAACTAGAACATTCGAAGTTATAATCACTTATACAGTTATTTACAAACCTACAAAATACATAACAATACATAAAAATCCTTCAGTATACCTATTATTTAGCTTTAAATGATTCATAATTCTCCACTGATAAAATACATTTCTCTTTAATCTATATTCTGCCATAAATGAGTAGGTGGGGAAATCATCACTGTCATGAACATCTTAGAATATATTTAATGTGTTACTGGACTCCTTTTTCTCTGTTTAATTCTAACAGACTGGAATTTTCATTATCAGTGGAGTTACACATTAAGAAGACTTGCTTCACATCACTAGCAATACCCTAAAAGTACTGCTCTTACTTACTTTGCTTACCATTACTTAGATCTTTAGCATTGCCCTTATATACTGACTTCTGTACTTTTGGTTGGGTAACTTTGGCTTCAGTTCTATCTCTTTTTATATTTTATTTTTATTGAAGTATATCATTCATACATGAACACAAATAAACAGTAAGGGTATAGTAAAGATTGCGAACTGATAAAATAAACATACATAACATCACACAGGGGTCTCATGTATCACCCCTCCACCAACTCTTTGCATTGGTATGAAACATTTGTTACAAACTATGCAAGAGTATCATCAAAATATTACTACCAACTATATTCCTTATCTTACATTTGGTATATTTTTCCCTTGACCCATACTATTTTTTAAAATATATTTTTGTTATAGATATTGTGAACTTGCAAAACAATCATACAGATGACTAGATTTCCCATACAACTCACACCCTGGTGGAACATTTGTTACAGATTATGAGATAATGTCATCAGACTATTACCACCAATAATAGTCTATAGAATACATTTGGCACACTTTTTCCCTACACCTCCATTATCAACACAGTATAGCTTGGCATTGATGCAAGAATATTATAGTATTGCTGTTAACCACAGTCTATAGGTCACACCAATTGTACTTTTATCATTATCATTGACATCATTTCATATTTTTATTGTTTATATTAGAATTAATTGTAGTTGAATGTGTAATTATTTTTGTAGCTTTGCTGGGTAGAGAATACTAGATTAATTTATTTTTCTTTCAGAATTTTGATCCAATTGTTTATTAGAAGCTCATATTGCTCATAATAAACTTTGATACTGAAGAAGGATTTAACCAAATTTAACAACCATTTATGATAAAAATTTTCAGCAGATTATAGGTAGAGGGGATATTCCTCATTCTGATAATGGACATCTATGAAAACCTTACAGCATACACTATACTTAATAATGAAATCTGAACACTTACTTTCCAAGTTCAGAAACAAGGATGTCTGTTGTTATGAGTTTAGTTCACAATTGTATGGGAGGTCTTAGTTAAATGTATATAGATTGCAAAAGGAGAAGTAATACTGTATTTTCTCAGTCATATCTATGTAGGCAGAAAATTCTAAATAACTTACAAAATAAAGTAACTATAATTTAAATGACTTTAACTGGCTTGCAAGGTAGAAGTCAATATGCAAATATTAATTTTATGCCCATATATTAGAAACAAAACTGGAAAATATATTTTGAAAAATATAAAATTCATAATTGCCTAAAAATACAAATAGAAATAATGTATTAGTCAGCCAAAGGAGTACTGATGAAAAATATCAGAAATCTGTTGGCATTTATAAAGGGTATTTATTTGGAGTAGAAGCTTACAGTCACAAAGTCATTAAGCATAAGTTACTTCCCTCACCAAAGACTATTGCCACATGTTGGAACAAGATGGCTATTGACATTTGCAAGGGTTCAGCCTTCCTCTTACCCTTAAGGCTTCATGGTCCCAGTTCCTTCAGGCTTTGTCTCTCTTCCCAGGACTCTGTTCCTTCCACAGGGTCAGCTATAGACTATCAGGCTCTCACACTTCCCAGGGCCTCTGCCAAGTCTATGGAGTCATCTCTATTCCTCTGTGTTTTTCTCCTGTGTATTTATTTCCGGGGGTTGCAGCAGCAAAAAAACCCTCTAAACTCTGTCTCCTCTGCCATGTTGTTTTCTCTGCGAGTTCCACCCACCAAGGGGGCAAGGATTCAATGTCCTACTGATGTGGCCCAATCAAAGCCCTAATCATAATTTAATCAAGTAAAAGTGAAACCTCTAAATTTAATACAATATAATACACACAGAGGAACAAGTTAATTTAAAAACATAATCCAATATATATTTTTGGAATTCATAAAGAATGCCAAACTGCTACAGAGAAATTTAAAAATTAGTACTTCTAATAACTGTACACTAAACACTGTTAAATTTGGCTGAGTGAAATTAAAGAACAAAAATAAGAATAGAGATATACTATGTTCCTGGATTAGAAAAAGGATTATCATCAGGTTTTCAATTCTGCCCAACTGCTCTGTAGGTAGAAAACAATCACATTGGAAATCCCAACAGATTTTTCTTTCTATATAGTTGAAATGCAAAATTCTAAAATTCTTATTTTCACTTGCAAAAGGCAAAAACAGGGAAAATATTTTTGAGAAAGAAAACAATTGGATTTGATTTCAATAGTTACTTAAATGTTGATTCAAAGTATTAGTTAAGACAGGTAGACACAAAGATAAACTTATAGGTCACTGGAACAGAAGAGACAGTGAAGAAAGAAATTGACACATATTTGGGCATAGCCTTATTACTTGATTCAGTAATTCCACTCATTTATGTTCACCCAGGAGAAATGCAAATGTATGCCCATATAGAGACTTGTAAACAGTTGATTTGGTCAACAGTATTTTAATAATAAAAGTACAAGTTAATGCAAGAGGATAAAGTATACTCCTTACAACACATGTTTCTGGAACAACTAACTAATCATTTACATGGAAAAATATATATCAGCCACCACCTTTAGACATACCACAAAAAAAATTTAACTAGACCTGGAGCTTAGAAATAAATAAAATATAAGGAATTCTGGACTTCAACTGAACCCATCTTTTTTACTTCTTTCCCTGCCTAGGATTCATCTCTTAATTCCTAAAATCCTATGAAATTTCTTCTGAGTGTTTTTCCTCAAAAAAATATGTATCAGTTTGTGATTGTAAGAAATGTGACTTAACACTTCTTTGCAATATATCTCTACAAACTATAATACTGTTTGGCTCATAGCAGAATATATATGAATGTCTTAAACTGAATGGAAATTATAAAAAGTGAAAAAAAACCACTTTGTCATATCAAAAAATGGTTTAAATATGTGAATAGAAAATTATAAAACAATATTATTTTCAAATCACTAGCTATCACAGAAAAATAAATACACGAACTTTTATCAGATTGGTAAATATGGAAAAATGCATCTCCAACACTAAAAAAGAGATTGGGAAAATTCTCTTTTACATTGTTTTGAAGAAGACTCTTGGAAAAATAACAATTTCTGGTGAGTAATTTGGCTTATGATACACTTAAAAATATTTATTAAGTAGCTTTTGATTTCTATGTGTTCAAGACACATTAGTGGAACAAAACAGAAAAAAAATCTGCACATTGGAAGTTCCCTTTTTAGGGGATAAATATATGAAATAATATGAAAAGATTATGTAAAACTAATATCATAAGTGCTACAAAAAATATTGATCACAGACAGCTTAACTGGCATGCAGTAGAGAGTAGGGCAGGGGCAGTTAAGATTAGAGTACAGGACAATGATGCTTAGCAAGAGTGCTAGATGACAGTGACTACCTAATTATATCAGATGGGGGACAAATATGCAGGGGTTCACCTGCCTAACCAGAAGAAGTAATTAAGAAATTGTGTTTTCTGGAAATAGTAACCCACAAGTGCCTTTAAAACCCATGTATGAGAGCAACATACAGACTTGAACTTCAACTCTTACATTGACACTTTATTCAAATGCCTCATATATTTTCCTAGTTATATTTTTGACCAGTAAGGAAAATATAGGAGCACATATTGTTTGTAATAAGAGTAAATATGGAAAGAGCAGAAAGCAAATTTAAAGCTAACAAATGGGAGGATGAGATACTGATTTGATCAATTATAAGCAAGTTACAGTATTTAAATTCATATAGGACTCCTATAGTTTAATCAACTTTCCCAGATAATAAGGAATCTCAAAGCAAAAAAAAAAAAAGTGACATTACAAAGAAAGATAAAATTTTAATAGATGTATCTTAATTTTTAAATATTTTTTCCATATGTCCACTCTGCATCTCATAAATAATAACACTGAAGAAAGAGAGTGAATCAAATATTAAACCTTTGGGCAAAGACAAAACAATCAACCATAAAGATGTCCAAATCATAAAAACTAAAATTCAGGAAACCTATGTCTTAATTGATCAAGTATAAGTATATATTCACTTAGCAGAATATAGGGGAGAATCAAAATAATTTGCTATTCCTGTCACTGTGAACATACTAGTTTTCTTTGCAATTTCATTTGAATAATGGGAAAAATCAAATCTGCCTCTTACACTGATTTCTGCCATAATTATAAATAGCAATTTTTGAATTCTCTTTATATGCCATGTACTGAGCTTTGTGTTTTTTTTCATAAATTTTCTTCTAAATATACTTATTCATAAATCTTCTCCTGAAATTCTTTATGGTTTTATTCTTACAACTCTGTTGCTTGCCAAGAGCTAACACTTTTAAAATATATAAATAGTACCCCCCAAAAAACTAATGAAATTGTGATTTCTATGTTCAGCTCTTTCACCTCAGTTATACCAAGTCAGTACATTGACCTGCAAAAAGAAATATATCACTCTCACCATTGATTTTTAGCCTTTTCAACTTATAAGGAAGATATATTAACCACAGTTCCACATGAGACATGCAAGTTAAAATAAAAGTCATTCTTAGACCACATAACATCTTGCTGATTTTTGCGGCACACAGCCCAAGTAAATACTAGAACTTAAACTCATGACCCACAGGGAAAGTTTTGTGCCAATAATTATGTGTAGAATTTGCAAGAGATTTTCAGATGGCAGTGATTTCAAATTTACTATGTCTGCAGTGATGCTGCTTGTTTTTTTTTTTTCCTAGTTGTCAAAGGAACAGCTCACTGCTAAAACTCCTCTAGATTTCCAAAATGGAAAATGCTACTCTTCCATAATAACAAAGCAAAACAAAACAATAAACAAATACAATGCATCTGTTCTATACGCTTTTGATGCTAGGGCTTTTATAGCTCATAGAGAGGTTTCAAAAGCTTCTGGTGTTCTCGTTTACAGGTTATTTACAGGTCTGTAAATAAACAAGACCCTCATTTTAGAAATATTTTAGTTCTACTTTTTAAACAAACTCTATTCTCACAGAAGTCCTGAGCCTAATAGCTGTTCCTTCATTTCAAAATATTTCTCACTAGGATCAGAAAAGGAAAGCTCTGAACAATTTCCTGCTTACTTTATTTTGTTTGCATAATTCCATGCCATTTTCATTCTAGGAGAAGGTAAAAATGCAGAATCTGAACACTTTCAGGCACATATATAAATACAATTTTTATGTCAACACGTTAGCTAAGTTCTTTTTTATGTGAACAGATGAATCTGGAACATTGGGACTATGCTGATCGTTTTATAATATAGCAATACTCTGTGAGGGCCTGGTCTCTTATCACCTAATTATATTGCCAGTCTGTCCCTGACTTATGGTAGGAAAGGAAAAAATATGATGTTGTAAAATTTTGTAAGGCATAATAATAGGAAGGAAAATAAAAAGAAGGTTTAATCCTAGGAAGGAGAAGGAAAGTTTCTTCCATTGAACAAGAGGTTATATTGTGTATTCACTCTTTGTCCTTAGAGAAACCATAAGCCCATTTTGAACCTTTTAAAGCAGGCAAAAGAAACAAAGTAAAAATGTTTTTTAAGACTGTTTTAAAATGTTTTAATTCCAAATGAGAGTGAAAAATAAATAAATGCTATGCTCTTGGCTGCTCTTGCTTTGACTAAATTTGCATTTGAGAAAGTAGACTGCTTTGCAGCAGACAGAGAGAAACAAACAGGCTTTGGCAATTTTGTAAAAATGCAGTCAGACTGAGCAATCAGCCAATTTTCAGAGGTGACAGCACACCTTACACTGTGGATAAATTGTTGCTGAAGGCAATAGTACAGAAAACTAAATGTCTAACTTGAGGTTGTTCTTTCCCTTAAACTTACTTTGTTTTAAAATTACATGTTTTTATTCTGCTTTTATGTAAGTATACATTAGAATAATTTAGTAGCAACAAAGATCACTTTTTAAAAACCTAAAAATGGTAATGTAATTGATATATAATCTATTTTTTGTACAGATGTGGATAAATCATTATATCTATATGCGAATGTTTTCGCATGTGTATACTTAAACACATATAAAAACACTGACAGCAAATGCTCATCAAGTTGTTGAAGGATGGTATAAAGAATAGGAGTTGCATGTGTTATTTACTATATAAACTGGAACATAAAACTGACTTTATGGAACATAAAATTATCTTTATGTAAATTGTAGAATATTATGATTTATTGTGGGAAAATACTCATGTATCATCATTGATTTTGAAGGAAGAGCCTTCAAGATCAAAGTTAAAAGTAGCACTATATGGAGACATTTAAGTGAAAATGGTCGAATATGGCAGCCATATGATTTCAGAAATATGTGACTCAGTGGCAGGTGTTAGAGATAATAGTTCAGTTAAACTTTAAAAGATCAGTGATAATTTTACTGATATATTTTTCTTATGAGAGCAAATCATTATGAGTTTTAAAGAGCATACTGTTAAATGGACAGTATTGTAAAGACATCACAGTGTGTGGAACATATCATATACCATTTTATATCATCCAGGAACATCAGGGCAGCATTCACGCAATAGGCTAGAGAAGGAATTCACAATATAATTGTTCCATCGCTGAAGCATGAATACAGTCTAATTTACAGAATTGAAATTTCCACACCTATTCTCTCATTGCTTTTATCTTATTTCACCAACTTTATATTTTGTGTTCAAGTTACTGAATATTGTCATTCCCTGGCATGCTACAATGTTTCAGGTCCACCTCATACATCTCAGCTGCTGGCTCAGGATGCTATGAGTGAAATTCCCTTTTTTTTTCTGACTAATATTCTAACTAAGGGTAATGTCTGTATGAGATTCTAAAATAAGAAGTAAATGAAAAAACTCCATTCCTCCTGCTCTAAAGAGTAGGAAAAATCAAATATGAAAATGTAGTTGTCAACTGCTGTTAACTTTTATATTATATTCTGCTAATGTCATCCTTGTAAGAAATCCATTCATGTCAATAATTATCTGACTTAATTCTTTGCTACTATTTTTAATATTCAGAGAAAATAAAAGCATAGTAGGGAAAAATGAATGAAGACAAAGGTAAACATGCCTTTCTTCTCTTGATTATGGCTAAAACTATACTTCCTTAAACCTGTCAATTAGTTTTCTTTTGAATATCAGTCCAATTTTACTTATTTCTTTCTCTTCCTTCTCAAATGGATGAAGCATCTGCTTTGTTATTGTACGGAAATAAAATTTTAAACCATTACAAAAAGTTTATTTGCTTGGGTTTTTGAAGGGGCATCAAATGGAATGCTAGAACTCTGGCATTGTAACTCTGGTATCATTAAAAATTCGATTAGGGAGAACACTTGTATTTCTAGGACTTCATTTCTTACCTGAATCAGGAGGAAGCATAAGTAAATACCTTTTTGGAACATATCACTTCCTAAATTTCTGTGATTCCATTTATGTTTACTCCTAGGCCAGCTATAATCACAAAGATAGATACATGTTGAAATCAAAACATATTTCCATATATCTGTAATTAAAGGTATAATAAAATTACTTTAACATGTAAACATTGATTTCTTTTCTCTGCCACTAATTTGGTATTCATAACTGTCCATAATACCTAATGCACTTAAACCATGATAGCCCTCTGTGTGGTATGATGTGACAATAAAAAGAAAGTCTTTCTTGTTCCATAATATTTCCCTTACATCCTATAATGGCAAGTGAAACTAAAGCTTCATATAATTGTTGTGCCTGCTTATGAATGCTTTTGGATAAAATAATTATATATATACTAATACATAGAAATGCTTCTGTACACAGTCATTTTTAAGTAAGTGTAGACAAAGTTCATTGATGTCATGCTGAATCTAATTTTTAAAGCCAAACTAGTTTATTTCAGCACATTTCTAGCATCATCCTTTGTTGATGAAAACACTGCCCTGGACAAACTTAAATAGGCCAGGATAACTTTATTCCTAGGTTGCTATTGAAGGAAAAAGAGTAGAATTCAATTTCATTGAAACAAAGACCAGAAAGCTATTTTTTTCTATAAATTATTATTTTTTAAAGAAGCTTTAGATTATATAAATATTATATAAAAAAATATAAGGGACCTGAAATGCCCCACTCTTCCCCATACTACACTTTGCCACATTAACAACATCTTTCATTAGTGTGGAACATTTGTTAGAATTGATGAACCCATATTGAAACATTGCTGCTAAACATGGACTACGGTTTACATTATAGTTTACACTCTGTCCCACGCAATTTTGTAAATTATGACAAAATATGCAGTGGCCTGTATCCATCACTGCAATGTCATGCAGGACAAGTCCAGTGTCCTGAAAATGCCCCTGTTTTACACCCATTCTTCCCTCAAAGATAAAAGAAAATATTAAACTCCCATCCTGGGGAGTCCTGCTATGTTCTCAATTAGAGGGAAAAGAATTCCTCTAGAATATAGGCATTACCTAATAAAAGAAAACAGAACTATATGTCAATACCTCAATATTATTGCAAGTAGCTATGAATCTTATTCTTCATTAATTGAAACGTAGTGGTTACCATAGGTCCCAAGGGGAAAAAGAAGGGAAGAAAAGAATACATGAATGTAGGGCATTTTTAAGGCATTAGAATTGGTCAGCATGCTCTTGCAATAATGGTTACAGGTCACTTCAAATTTCACCAGACCTATAAAAGTGTACGATCCAAAATATAAACCGTAATGTAAACCACCGACTATAGTTAGAGCAATGCTCCAATATTTGTACATCAGTTGTAACAAATGACCCATATGCAAGTGAAATATTATCAATAAATGAGGGAGAGGGATAAAGGGGAAGGGCATTGAGTATATGGGAATCACCTGTATTCTCTATGTGACTTTTCTGTATACTAAAACTTCTTTGAAGATAAAACAGACAGCACCCTTTTTAAGGGCTGGGATGGGTTAGTGAGTAAGTACCAGAGATGATAGGGATTTGATTTCCTGAGGTTTCAATCGGCACCCATTGGTTCCACAGAGATATGAGGCAATTAGGGCCTCTTGGTTCAAGATGTTTCCTTTTGTGGTAATTAGGCCATCTGAAGTTTGTAAGGGCCTGGAGAGAGGAGGGAGTTAAGGAACTGCTTATTTAGGTGCCTTTCAGATGTCTAGGTAGCCAGAATGAGGGAGAGAGAAAGGAAGGCAAGATCAGGAGCAGAACTGATATTTAGAATGGTTTGGGTCTGAAGTTATCTTTTCTTCTTTTTTTTCTGAAACATGAGTTATTTTTCTCTCCATGTGCATAGCTGCAAGATTGGTTTCACTGAAGTCGGGAAAGGGGAAGGAGAAGGTAGGAGTGAGTGAGGAGTAAGGCAGGCAGCTTGATCAATATAAAGAAAATCATTCTTGTTGAGTAGTAATGCTCTCTCCTAGCCTCTCAGCCATCTTTTACATAAATATCTTGATATCCTTGTCACTTGCTCAACACATTAAAAAAATACAAATTCTTTCTAATAACTTTGAATAAAGTAAATTGTTCAAAGTCTTATTTGATCATCTCTCATATGGGTAATAATGCCTGGTTCAAAATGTGTTATCATAACTAAAAGATATATTGCATAGGGTAGAAGCAATAAAGATATATAACAATGAATTTGTTTCATAAGATTCTTGGTTTTCTAAAGTACAAAAATAGTAATAATTTAGTGTGCTGTATGTTTTGAATACATTTGTTTAGTCTCAACTTTCAGTTCATTGATACACCCGAATGAAACATCAATGGTCACCATTTTCACCCCAAAATCTCTCCTGATTATCTCTTGATTCTTTTTCTGTAAATTCCTACTGCTCTTGACTTGATTCGGTCATCACTGTATCATTCATCGCACAACTATTTCAACAGATTCTTAAATAGTTCCTGTTCATTTTTTCTGGTTTCATCTTCGCTTTCCCACTAACAACATCCCATTGGGTCATGCTTCTAGTCATGACATTCTCAACTTACATACTTTGTAAATAGTTGCCACTGACTGAAGCACAAAGAGTAAATCTCAACCTTATCCCATTTTCTACTGCTGCCATGGTTCATGTTTCCTATGATCTAGCGTTCCACATTGCTCTTATTTTCCCAAACACAAGATTCTCTTATAAGTACCTTGCTTTTTCTTGCATGTTCTTTCTTCTCACTCTAATAAATACAACTCATTCTCATGGTCTTTAAGAACCCAGATCAAATGTTAATTTCCAGTTTCTCAGACTGGATTTGTCACACTTATATTTATGGCCTCCATGGCATTTTTCATTATACAGTGTACTTGTTGGTGTGTCAGTTATCTCCACCAAGGTCCAACACTGTTACCTCTATAATTTCAGCATCGTGAGAAATGTAGGGAGGGAGAGAGGAAGAGAGAATGAACTGCTTTCTTCTTGAAAAGAAAATCATAGGCATCATATCTTAGTGTTCTAGGGCTTCTGTGACAAAGTACCACAGAATAATTATGTATAATGAGCAGTCATTTATTGTCTCACAGTTCTAGAGGCTAGAAGTTAAAAATCATGGTGTCAATTCTGTCATCATAATCTCAATCATGCTGATTAAGTATTTATTTTAGTATCATTCTTAGAAGCATTCTGCTGCATTGTTGGAAACATTGGTGTAGTTTCTATCTTATTCATTTATGGGTTGAGAACATTGGCCTCTGCCTAAGGAAGCTTCTTATAAACATAAATTTGGATGCATAAATAATTTATTTTTCTTTAATTCATTGCATATTTAATGAATGATTTGTTACAGAATTTGAATCTTTCTAATATTAAATACAGCCAAAGAGGTAGCGCCAAAACAACACTGCTGGTTCTATGGGAGCAACAGAAATAGTCATTACTGACAGCTTAGGTGTTTACTTTTCATTTGTTTGTAGAATAATGAGTACTTTTTAAGTTGAAAGATAGAAATTAATTTAAATCTTCCTTACCAAAGTTTCTGCTTTTTGTATAACTTCTTGTGAACCAGAACTGTATAGCCCTGCAAATCATAATGGCATATATTTTTTCTTTAAAATCTCTCTTATCTTTTGTTTTTCAAAATTGAAAAATATATAATTTTTTTAGCGAATATACAAGGAACTACTTTTGAGATGGAACTGTGATAGGTACTTTACTTTCAGTTTTTTTTACTGAGTAAAACAATATTATAAAATAGGCTTATTGCTTATTGTATAGATGAATAAACAGAGGCTCAGTAATGAATTATGATGGAGACAAGTTTTGAATCCAGAATTTGATAAAAAATATTGTTCTTCATAACAAAAGAATATGTTATTTCAAAAAATAATGTTTATATAAAACTTGGTAGAAATTCTAGCACTTAGAAAGAAATAGGAATACTAATTACAATTCAATTAGTAATGGTATCCTAATGACCTTTGAAAAATTTCAGGTTTGGTGAGTCAATACCTTTTCTGAGTTGAAAAGAATGTAAATTGGGAACAGCAGTTGGAAATTCAGTATTAAGGTTTGTTTCTGGCATCGAAGTGAGACTCTAATTAATTTTCTTCTTGGTATTTGCTTAAAAAGGAAATGAAAATAGTCTCCACAAACTATTCTGTAATATTTCAGTGTTGTTCAATCCCAAGTAAGGCAATAGATCACATCTACATAGACAAACTTTTGGACTTATGAATATATACTGAATTTTGTAAAGGAAATAAAATAGAATGGTTTATTTATGATTTAAAATAAAATTTTGAAATTGTATGGGAATTGGTAAAAGTAAGGAAACTAAAACCAGGAACTGAGTTGTGAAAAGTTTTGTGTTTGTTTTTTCCTAAAGGTGAAAGCTTGCCTATTATACTGTTCATGAAAATGGCACAAAGTGGTCTTATTACAAAAGGTCCCATCCTATGAGAAAGTTGGCTGTTCCATTTCTGGGATTCTTGGGCACCACTAAAAAGGCATATTGGGAAGAATGATTCCTACTGGAGAGGAAAGCTTTGGAAATATTTTACAAATGTGTAAACTAAGACAAAAAGACTTTACCTATACTTAAATTTCATGAGAAATTTATGTATGAAAAATTTATGTTGCAGTTGGAGTAAATGAGGAATTTCAGTTCAAATCATTACTTCTTTAGGACTCTTCATTCATGTCCATATCACAGAAGTAAACAGAACTAAATGTGTTTGAAACCACTTATTGTCATGAATCAAAGAAAGACATCATTTGAACAAAGGAATAAATCTATTTTACACTGAGGTTTTTATACTGCTTGGCTTAAAGAAGTTGCAAAATATTATTGATGGCCCCAATGTACCTCACTATCATGGAAGAAGAATTTGAAGTGCCATAGAGACCAACCAGTTCAGAAGTTGCCACGCGCTTTTTACATAACTCTATAACCTATTACTCAAAAGAAAACATTTTACGTGAAAGCAGTGTAAAAAGATTAAAGCATAACTGTGGTATATAAAGAAGACATGCATGCATATCTACCAGCAAATGCCCATTCTTGGATCCACAAAACATACTTTTGAACATCAGAACTTAAACAACTTTCTCATCTGATAGATTAGGAAACTGAAATGCAGAAAATTTGAATGGCTTTTCTCTACCTAATACCAAGCAGAAACAGATCCAGAATTAACTCCAGGAATTGCAGATTCTTGTTCTGTGATATTTTTAAAAGCAAATCTCCTGACGCAAATACGCATCTTTTATGTACCTTTGATAGGCTTCTCTTTCAGGAAGAAGAGGCTTCCTTACAAGAAGCCAAGTCACCAAAACCTAAAGCAACCAAAACAAAGATGTGTGTGAGGGAGGGCAGTTAGAGAAGGGGCCTGGATAGAGTTAGCAAGTACTAGTGGAAAAAATCATTACTTTTGCTATATTAAAATCATGCTAATTGATAAGTAAAGAAAAAAAAATGACTAAAACTTTATTGCCCAGTTAGAGTCCCAGCAGGATAGTCATCCAGGACTTTTAACAATAGATTTTAATTAAAAGTCATGGATTTAAGGGAAATCAAAAGGGGTATTGAACCACTGAAGAATTAGCAAGTAGGAAGTCATGAAAATTCCTGTTCCTGATAGATGAGAAAAGGGAATGGTATTGTTGGAATGCAGTTCAGGACTAAAGCTTTGGACAGATGAGCATTGATCTCTGGCAGAATTATAATGATCATGGTCATTAAACAGTAGAAAAGAAAAAGTTGCATTTGTATAGAGTGTTAGAGTTATTTAATAAAATTGTTAACTTATCCCTGAATATGTATCTCAAAATAACATGTACTCTTTTATTCAGGAATAGGATGGGTTATAAATTACATCGTAAATACTTGGGCATAAATAACATATGAAAGCATCCTTGAGGGAAAATAATTTTTTATAAATGACCATTTCATCTCATACCCATTTAATTGCTTACTTAAAAAATTCCCCAATGAATGCACACTTGAAAAATTATTGTATTTTTAATGCAAGTATCATTTATAGAGTTTACATGAGTAAGGGGACATATTAACTATTATGAACATATTAGACATAAGTAAGAATGTCGATATGTACTCTAGTACATGACACAGTGAAATGAATTTTGACAGAGTGTTGCAGTTGGCAAAATAAGTTTTCCCCAAAGATGCCTATGTCCTAATCCCTGGTTCCTGTGAATATGTTACCTTACATGGCAAAAGGGACTTTGTGTTGATCATGACCTTGAGATGGGGAGATATCCCTGCTTTAAGCCAGTTGGCCCAATCTAATCACATGAGTCCTTAAAAACCAAGCGCATTTCCTGGCTTTATCAAGGATATAAGATGGAAGAAGAATGAAGAAAGATCTGAAGCATGAGAGGGACTCAGCCTGCTGTTGCTGGCTTTGAAGATGGGCAAGAAATGTGGGCAGCCTCTGGAAAAGGAAAGGAAGCGATTCTGCCTTGCAGCCTCCAGAAGGATATACAGCAGTACTGATACCTTAATTTTAGCCCAGTAAGAGCTCAGTGTTGGATTTATGACCTACAGATCTGTAAGATAAATTCACATTGTTTTAAGTCCGTTGTTTGTCATCATTTGTTACAGCAGCAATAGAAAACAAATAAAACAATTTAATGATGACAGGTAAAAATAGGGACTAATCATTATAGACAATGTGAACATGAAAGCAAGGGACATGACATGTTGGAAGAACTGAGAAAAGTCTAGTAAAAGTGTAATGCCTTTACCAAGATTGCAAGATGAGGCTGGCAAAATGACAAGGATCAAACATACAGTCTTTTCATCATAAGAATAATAGGCCTCATTCTAAGAGTTATGGCTAGCTAGGATGCCATTCTCAGAAGGTATAAGACTTGATAAATTACTTAGTTTAAAAAGGCCATTCTGATTGGGGCAGAGTTGATGGAGTAGTGTTGTGAGAGGCAGATAAAATAGAATAAAAATCCTCTGGGCCCTAATCTTACAATAGTATATAAAACACAATTTTAAAATATTCAGCAATGTATTGAGAAACATCTCTCTTCACTCTTTATTTGTAAGCTAAGCAACTGGTTTTAAAAAGTCAGGAAAAGGAATTGATATTTATTTGTGACTTAGCACATATCAGATTTTGCCTATGGTATGCCCATAAATGAGGGAAATCTCTGTACTTATTTATGGGGGAGATATTATTAATCTAATTTTTAGGGTGAGAGAGCTGAGAATCAGAATGGTTTAGCAAATTCTTCCAAGACAGACCAGGAATGATTAAAAACAAAACAAACCCAGATAATAACAGAACAGTCCTCTTCCCAATATGATCCTAACAATAACAAATGCAGAGTCCAAGTTAACCCACCATACTCATCTCCTGGATAGAGGTTCCACAGACATATCAAGAAATACACTGAAACTCTCCTAGAATGACACTCAAAGAGATACTCAATTCAAATTGCATTTGTGTGTATGTGTATGCATGTGCTAAAGTGTAGGTAAGTAGGGAGTTGGACAGATATGTATATTTTTCTCTTTCTAGAACATAAAAGTAGCCATTTTAGCCCAGTCAAAAAATATGGCATGAACTGTAAGTGCAACAAATTTTTATAACTGAAATATCATAATGTGTAGAAATCAGAGATTCATATCATATTTTCAAGTGAAAAAATACTTAACATCTTGCACTCACTCCCACAGCATAATCTCAGAAGTTTCTCACTTTTTCAAAGAATATTTATTAGTTCTATAAAGGGCAAGAAAAAACATAAATTGGCCTCATGCTAAACATTCCAGGTACTTAAATATTTAACAGTTTAGAAATAATGCACCTAATGTAATACAGTCAGTACATAAATATTTAATTCCTCTTCTGTAAGCTTTCAGAGTTAGCATATACTCTTGTGCTGTCCAATAGCAGTATCATATGTATAATTAAAACCCACTCAGTTCATCTTAGCCCATGGTTTGAGTCTATTTTCCTCCTCACTTGTTACCAGAACTATTTTCTGGAGAAATTTTCCCTTTCTTCTGTAAATCTCTCCTTAACTTCTAATGTAGTGGCAGTGGTAAAGAAGACAACAAAGGGAACAATGAAAAGTGAAAAAGAGCAGGAATAAGTCACAAAATGCTTGATCATTCTTTGAACAAACTACTAACTGCAAGTATACATACAATACAGAGCTAGATAGAAAGACATAATGATTTGGATGAACTGTATGCTTTATTAATGTGTATTAATAAAATTGAGCTGTTAAAAAAGAAGACATAATGAGAAATAGGGTGGCTGTCCTAGTTTGCCAGGCTACTATGAAAATACCAAATGATGGATTAGTATAAACAATGGGAATTCATTGGCTCATAGTTTTGAGACTAGGAGTCTAAAATCAGGATTTCAACAAGACTATTTTCTCTCTGAGTCTTTGTTTTCTGTTACTCGCTGCCAGCATTCTTGGATTTCCTTGGTTTGTATTTCTGCCTCCTATAACATGGCAATGTCCTCTCCTTTCTCCTTCTCTGACTTATAGGTTGTCATTATAAGGCCTCCAGTTATCTGGATTAAGATCCACTCTAATTAAAATTAACATCTTCAGCAGCTCCTATGTACAATGGATTCACACACACAAGGGCATCAATTAAGATTAAGAGCATATATTTGTTGGGTTACATAATTCAATTTACCATAGTTGTTTCAACAGAACATGTTTTAGCTAAATCAGTAGTTCAAGCATCATCGGATGCTGTGTGTTGACAACAACCTCAGAGATTCCAACTGTGCCTTCACCTGGCTAAAATGTTTGGGTTAGTCAAAAATTGGGGCATTCTGTTTTCATCTTTGCGTGAAACTGCTTTATGATGAATCCTCAAGGAACCATTTTCAAAGTCTTCTAATCTCTCACAGTAGAAAAATAGTAGAATTTGATTAGTGCCCCAAATATTTCTTATACTGGCATAAGTTAACTAGAAAAAACAATAAAAATTATTTATTTGAACACAAGCAATTTAGCAACAAATAAGAAGTAGAATTAGGACATTTCTCTGGGTGTTTTGAAACAGAGCATTGAAAGATTGTGCTGATGAGATGGGTTTTTGTTGTGAAACGTAACAGCCATATATACTATATATCTGAAAAATGCAAAAGCAAACACTGCCAGTGAAAGCTGTTTCTTTAAACCATATAGGAATAATTTATGCCCCTGAGAACATAATATGTCAGCAAAATTATTAGGTCTATGATTAAAAGGTATGTGCAATTTAATGGAGATTGGAGGTCAGTGATTTGGCTTCAAGATTTCATGCAGGAAGAAAAACTAATACCAAGCAACTGAGATAAAATCTGTAATAACAATAAGAGAAATAATGCTCTATATAAAAACCAAAGCCAAATTGTTCCTCAAGAATGAGGTCTAGCATCATATGATTACCACACACAAAACATTCCCAATAAATATGAAATAGCCACTGGTGGATTGTATTATATACCTCAGTTTGGACATGTTCTTGGTCTTGTTCCACATTCCCGAGTGTGTGAGCCCATTGTAAACAGGATCTCTAGAAAATATTGCTCCAGTTAAGGTGTGGCCCAACTGTGTCAGGTTGGACCTTAATTCAGATTATTGGACTACTCTATAAATAGAATGAAATCAGGCAAAATGAAACAAAGCAACAGGGAGCAGCAGGAAGAAAGAAGTCAACAGAACCTAGAAAAAAAAGAAGACACCATCATGTGCATTGTCAAGTGACAGTAAAAAAAAGGAACACCCTAAATTACCAGCCCATCTTTGTTCTAGCAATTTGTTTTAGCAGCCAGGAATCTAAAAGAGCAATCAAAGATTTATATCGTAGTTGTCTCACAGCACTTATTAGGTTGCCACATTATTAGAACCTGAATTTGTTTTCTTAAATATCAGAAAATATTGGTCTCTAATTTTAGTTTGTCTACCTTTTTTAATGAGATGCTCCAAAGTTTATATTGCTTTCTCCTGTAATCTGTCATCTTCTGGTAATGGCTTTCCAGTCGTCTCTTTTATCCTCCGCTGGTATCTGCTTATCTGTTCTATTTCCTTCAATTATAAGGCCTTCAGCCATATGTATTTGGATTAGGGTCCACCCTCATTCAATTTGGCCACATCTTAACTAATAACATATTCAAAGATACGACTAACAAATGGATTGTGAGACCACAGGTTAGGATTTGAACATACGTTTTATAGGAGGCATGATTCAATCCCCAACAATATGGTTAGTAAAATTTTTACTTAAGAAAGTTTTGCGTACTCTGAGGTCATGAATTTGTTCTATGGTTTTCACTAAAAGCTTTATTGTTTTAATTTAAACATTTTAGTTCTGCAATCTATCTAGAACTGTGTTTATGTGTGTAGTTACTTAGGTGAGATAATTAGAATTTTGTTTTTCCTTATGGATATCCAATTTTCTTTCCCACCTCTTGCTAAAAAGCTCAGCCTCCTTCCATGGCATTTCTTCATAATTTTCACAAATCATGTAACCACATATGTGTAGATCTATTTTTGAAGTCTATCATGTTCAATTCTCCAGTATGTCTGTCCTTGTGCCAACACTATACTGTATCCAATACAAGAGTCTCATAAGGTATTCTAATATCTAGAAAGACAAGTTCTCCAGCTTTATTCTCCCTTAGGAGTATCTACTGTATTTTCCACTAATTTTAAGTTGTTCCTGTTTCCGTAAGTAGAAAGATTTGTATAATTTTATTGCGAGACTCTAAATGAGCAAATAATATAATGAAAACAATGAAAGGTCTTATTTTGGCCGTCATAATCTATTGGCTAACAAATTACAGAGTGTAACTCATAGCTCACAAGTTTATTTATAAAATGTAGTATAATATTATAAATATCTTCTAAATATTTCATATTTTGATTTTGTATAAAAAGTATACATCCTGATTTTTAAAATGTAATACAGTGAAATACATTACATTTTTAAAAATAAAAATTTAATTGCTAAAACTTCCCTAACATTATTAATGTTAGGTAGGTGAATTGAATTACTTCAGTGAAAGAAATGCCAATTTTAGTGGAAATTTTAGAAAAGTTTTCACTGATATTACATGTACAATATTATTATATAGACTGCACATTTTGAGCAGACACAAAATAACATCATTCTAAACTATAAAGAATCAACAATGAATTAGTTTCTTTATGTTTAAAATTGAGGCCAAATCACTGTCCCACTCTTCCCACTAAGAAATCTGTCTATGTGTAGAGCTTGACGTGACAATATGTTTTCCCCAGTGTAATGCTGTGCAAGGTGGATGCTGAGTGAGTTCCTCTGGCTTTTAGTCACCAAATGTATAATGTTATTAATGAAAACATGACAATTTCAACAAAATTTCTCCTTACCATTATTTACATGGAAGTTACACAAATAACTAGGATTTCTTTTGTTTTCATATTTGAGCAATAAAAAGAATTCAGTATGCTTTAAATAACTAGAGCCTTAGTTAATTAAACTAGCTGATTCATTTTTAGAAGTGGAATTACCAAAATGTTTAGCAAAAAGGTAAAACAAAATTTCAGTTAAATGTGAAGTTTTTCTACTTTATAAAATACTAATTATTCCATCTCTAATCTACTATTATTTTTCTACTTGGAAAGCCTTTGGTGATTCTCCCCCTTTCTAATGGAGTTATCAAATTATCCATTGGAAGGAGAGAAAGTGGCTTCTTCTCACATGGCACTAATCCTATCATGCCATATTTGTCCCATTCTAAGCAATGAGTGCTCATACCACAACCCCAATAATCATAATGATAATCACAAATATAAAAAAGGAATAAAATAAACCCAAATATAATATTTCTACTTACTTCATACCAAATGCCCATTCAGTTCAAACTCTTCTCTTCCATGTGCTTACTCCGCACATGAGGCTAGAGTTTCTCCCAGATCACTTTCTGGAAAAATGACTCTATTAGAGAAATTTTCAGAAAATCAGAATCTTCATTATTTCCGTGCTGAATCTATGTAAAAAGACATTTCCTTTTTCTCCGAGAGTCCTAGAAAAGAAGATGATATGCACAAAATTTAGTTCCAGCCTTTTTTAGCCACATAGAGGCAACATTTGACAGTAGATGAATATGAGGCCAACAGAGGCCATGAGAAATCAAGTTGGGATGAGAGACAGATGTGAAAAAGAAGCCTAATTATATTATTAAAGACCCAGCAGTAAACACACCTAAAAAAAATTCATGGATTTTTCCCCTTCATTTTTAAGAGTATATGTATTCAACATTTATTTATGTGATTTGTGTTGCTAGTTTGAGTTGAATTTACACTGCTTGTAACCTAAAAAGAACAATTTAATACAGATATTGATATATAACAAGAAGCTATTACAAGTAACAAACTTTATATATGGAATTAGCTGAGTTAAAATGTGTCAAAAACATTGATTGGAAACTTCTTCCATTCCCAGAGGGATTGTTGAGAATCTTGTAAGGCAGAAGCAAGACCATTTAAAAAAAATGGTAACTGCTTTATCTTCGAATTCAGACTCTAAAAACTGAGACTTAATGGAATTGATCTGGGGTAAACGAAAACATCTGTCCAGATGTTAATGGGTGATGTCTAATTCTTGTGGCTTTCCATGGGAGGAAAAGAACAGACTGATTGTACAAAGAAGAGTTTGATGAGTTGCAACAAAGGCTGAGAAGTGCCATGGTAGGTACATCTACCTACTGAGACACATGCCACACTTGCCTCTTGTCCCAACCCTGTCTCCTTCCCACATGATATGGGAAGACTCAAATGTGATAGTTATTTCATAGCTTAGAAAATTGAGAGCCAAATACACTCCACTTCTTCAAGTCTATAAAAATACATCTCTTTTTCTTTAACTCACAGGAAGACTACTCTCAAATGACTAGGTAACAGTTACCATCAACAATGAAATTGAGTTTCTCGAGTAAGATAGACTATGGCTTTGGACTATGTCCAAGAAGAATCTAGGAAATGCCTTTCCTAAGGACATATTTATCACTTAACAACTTTTTCAAGACATTTTCAGTGCAGTCTTCTCATTGACTGGTGGTAGAATGCAACAGTATTAACAGACATAAAATCTTAGGTTCTTTAATAAGGCGGTGAGAGTTGGTCTTATTTCTTTTCATTTCATTGTTCAGTATATCTCTTTGAGTAAACGTTGGAGACTGTAATAAATTCTCATCATATTCCCAGAATATCTCCTTTATACTGAAGGTTGTTTGGACATGAGCTTGCCAGCACTTTCCAATAAAATTCCACCGTTGAGATGACAAATTAAAATTTGTGGAGCAAGTTGTCTAGAAGTTTGATAAATATTAATTATGCCCAGAAATAGATTCCTAATTTGATGTGTTTTTAAGTTAAAGTTTACTTCATTAGAAGATATTTATTCATTTTTTTCCTGCCTGCATTTTCTCTAAGAACTTTCAGCATAGCCAAGGTACTTTGTTTAATTTTAATTATAATTGTCTGTTTTAGTTTGCCAAAAGGCTGACAGTGCAAAATAACAAATATATTGGCTTTTATAATGGGGATTTAATTGGGGGCAAAAACTTACAGTTCCATGGCCATAAAATGTCCTAATCAAGGCATCAGCAGAGATGCTTTTTCACCAATGTCAGCTACTATTGATCCTGGTGTTGTTGCCAGGTGGTGAAGCAAAATGAACTCTGATCTCTGTGGAGGTCTCTTTCTTGCCATCTAGAATCTACCATTTCTTGCAGCTCAGTTGTGAGCAATGAGGCATTGGACTTGTCTCTTGCTGGGCCTCATCTCTTGAGTGTCTTGGGAAATTCTGCTTTTCTGAAGTTCTCTCTCTCTCATGGCAGAATTAAATATGGAAGGTCCCTTTTCCTGTGTCTGTCTGTCTGTCTGTGTCTCACTTTATATCAGATCCAGCAAGGGGGCAGGGACTCAACATGAATCATGCCTCACTGATGTAATCCAGTTAAATGGGTCTCACATCCACAAGAATGGGTTACTTTAAAACATAATCTTTGCTTTGGGGGATTCACAAAATTCAGTCAGAGTATCATTCCTATACATAGAAAACTATTTCCTATCCTGTTTAAAAGAAATTAAGAAAAAATACTGTGTATCACTACATGCTTACCTAAGGATGTATATATATATGTGTGTGTTTGTATATATATGCAAGCATATATGTTTATATATATGGATTGCATAAAATTCACAGGTTTTCCAAATTCTCTTATTCTGGAAGTTGTTTTCCTGATAGAAAATTGTCAGTAAATCTAAAATAAGAAAAACTTACTCATTAAAAGAACAAGTTAGTTTCCAGGAGTCACAGGAGAATTTGACCTTGACTTTGCCATCAATTAACTCTGCGCCTTTGGACAAATTGTGAAATTTCTATAATACTTAATTTCTTCATCAGAATAATGGCAATAATTGTTTATTGTGAGGAATAATTGAGATAATTAATTCAAAGCTGTTAGAAGAGTGTTGGTTACACAATAAACATCCATAGATGTTTGCTGGTTGTGCTGTTCTATTGCTGTGTTATTGTAGCAGTTTAGTATTACTTATGAATTCCAAAAAATAGATATTGGATTATGTTTAAAGATTGGTCTGTTCCTCTGGGTACATTAGATTATATTGGATTCAGAGGTTTCACTCTTACTTGATTACACTATGATTAAGGCTTTGATTGGATCACATCATGGCCTTTCTGGGCAGGGGCTCACAGAGAAAATGACAAGGCAGAGGAGTTAGTTGGAGTTTTGATCCTAGAGCCCAGAAAGTAAAGATACAGAGAAGCAGATATGTGAGGAAAGAGAGAAGGGTCCATTAAACATGGCAGGGGCCCTGGGAAGGGAGGCAAGCTATTTGCCTGAGCGTTTACTGCTGCCCTTGTGGAGAGAGCAGAGCAGCCGAGCCTGGAGAGAAACTAGCGCTTGGACAGGGACAAGATTTTTTCCAGTCTGTGGGCTGAGATTGGGAAGCATCTGTGGTGGGACCACAGAGCTTTGGGAAGGAAGACTGAACCCTTGCAGATATCACCCACAATCTTGCATCAACACATATCAACGACCACTGAGCCACATCAGCTCCCTTGAGTTGGTTTTTGATTTGTTTGCTTTTTGTTTCTGCACCTAGGACCAAAATCTGGGACTTCACATATGGGTAGCCGGCACTCAATGACTGAGCCACATTGGCTTCCCTGAGTTAGTTTTATCATTTGTTTTTCTTGTGTTTTGTTTTTATTTTTCTAGGAGGCACTGGAAACTGAATCTAGGACCTCCAATGTGGGAAGCAAGCTCACAACTGCTTGAGCCACATCCACTCCATTCAATGTATTTTTTTGGTATAAAATTCCTCATACTCAAAAATGTCCAAATCAATTTATATTTTTAAATAAACTTTTAAAAATCCTACTGTTAAAAATTGAAAAGAACCCTGAAATTTGCCAATTGTAAAAGTTAAAAAAAATAAAGAGTGCTAACCTCTTCACTCTAGATAACCAGTGTAGTAATTGTAGCCCATTTATTTCTGGTCCTTCATTACTTCTGTAACCCAGAAGATTCAGCTACAAAGATGTGTCTTATTCAGGGAGGCATAGGTCAAGCAGGAAAGCTGCTGTTTGAGTCTTTTATTATGAAGGTATTACAGCTATGTATATATTTCTCTTGTCTCATTTGAAACGTCTAGCATTCTTGCTGTTCACACTTCATAATTGCAACATATCTCTCTCTGCTGCCCCCTCCCCAAAATATTCAGATTTGTTCACATACTGCAGTCTCTGTCTTCTCTTTTTCTCTCCTGAAATCCCTGTTTACTTGAGACACTGTTGACACTTTGTCATTCTAGCTACTAAGTTTCTTGCAAAAGTAAGTTCTTAGAACCTTTTAGTTATTCAAAAATCATAGCATATTACATTTTTATTAAATTTGCATTGTGAGGGAATGCTTCATCAATTAGAATCATAAAGTAACTGATAATTACAAGATTTGGGCATGCTGCACTTATAGGTAAGATTGTCTCTGAATTTTCCAAAATTGGTAAGTATATTACACAACTTCACTGATATGTCCTAAGCAAATTGAGCAGACTCACAGAGGCCAGAATCTCAAACTGACCCAAGACAACTAAAGAAAGGATGATGCTGGCAACACCCAGCTCCCAAAAATAGAGAGTATCTACAATTGCAAGCAAGACAATTCTATCCATATGCCCAATGGGATCTAAGCCCTCTCTCTATCAGAAGCAGCAAGGATATCAATATCCTCAAATCCTCAATATTGAGTAATAAACAAATGTAAGGAGGGAATGAAACTATGTATTAGAGTAGAATTATTATTATTTTAGCAATGGAAGAACTTGTGCCATTGACATAAAGGCAGTGGTCACCAGAGTTTCTGAGGTAAGGGAGAGGGAAGAACAGGTATAACCTGGGGCATTTTGGGGACACTGGAATTGTCCTGCATGACACTGAAGTGATGGATACAAACCTTTATACATTTTGTCAAAACCTATAAAACTGTGCAGTGTAAAGTGTAAACCATAATACAAACTCTTCTCCATGGTTAGTAGCAATGCTTCAATATGTGTTCATTAATTGTAACACTGTATCACACTAATGAAAGATGTTGTTAATGAGGAAAACTGTGGGAGAGGGAGGAGGTGAGGTATATGGTATATGAAAATATAGGTAATCCCCTATATTTTCAATGCAATATCTATGTATTCCAAAGCTTCTTTAAAAAACTAAAATAAAAATAATACAAAAAACATATATCATATGCCCCAATTTAAGTCATACTTCTTTTGAAATATAACAAATATCTCAAAATAATTAGAATAATTTGTGCTTATGCTTAATTTTAAAGTATAGAAAATGTGCTAAAGCAATTCATATATGTCTTCTTCTATCTACATGCAAATGTCATATTTAATCTTATGAGCAATTAAATTAGTTTATATAAGCACATTTCATGTTGAAACATCATGATTATAAGGAAAAGTCTCCAGGTGATACAAAAACCGTATTGGTAACTCATATAGGAAGAAACTTAAAATCTAATTCTACAGAAATTTAGAAAATGTTGAGGACTATTACCATTTTTCCATAAAAGCATAGTTGTATAGAATTTCAAGAAAATCATTCTACTTTTAACACAAATTTCTTATTATACTTGAATAATTGTAAAACAATTTGAAATAAAATATAGTGATTCTCCATTGCATTTACTACTACTGGTGAGTTAGAATGTCTGATAGACAAATGGACCAAATAAATATGAAATATTTAATAGAGAGGGAATTGTACTCCCATTTAATTGATTTTTAAGTAATGGATAAGAAAACTTAGATAAGGTTATTCTGTGATCTGACAAATATTCCAACTTGATTCAGTGTCATGAATCTGATAAGCACATGGGTTAATTCTATATAAAATTACAGTACTATTTCTTCCATCCCAAGAGCCCCCAGCATGATTTCAGGGTTCCAGTGAGTTTATAATACTGAAAAAGTGTACCACCACACCACACTAATTAGCTGAAATATGTAGAGTGCTAAGTGAATATAAATTCACATATTCTACTTCTTGGAATCTTTTAATTTTAAAAGATTTCTCATTTTTATTTCAGAATTTTTACTTTAATTATCCTGTCTTACTGGATTTTAACAACTTAAGCCAGTTCAAATAATTATTGGTAATTTTATAACCCTTTTATTTCAAAATGGGCCTACATTATTCATATCAGTCTTTTTTTTTTTTTGAGAATTCCAGCAAATCTCTAGAGATCCACAGAAATATTAGTGGTTTCCCCAGTAGAATCAATCCTTGTTTTCAAAACCACAATATTTTTCAACATATCTCTCACTACAAACTTTTCCCAATGTTTATGGTAGAAAAAAAAACTTATACATTTTAGACTGTAAATTTGTCTCAAATTCATGTGCCAGAAAACCATCCAGTTCCAATGCAATTGGAAGAACATCAGAATCATGCATAGTTACTTGGAGTTTAACAACAGGATGTGCACATGGGGTATTATTCAAACAGAGAGAAGGAAATCCGGTGGGATTCCTTTTGTATTGGCTTTTCTTCTCTTTTGACTAGACAAGTAAGTGATGATGCTCCTTACAGCTACTTATTATTGTACAAGAAATTCTGTGGACATTTTATGCAAATTAGCCTTATTGTAACAACTAAACATAAATTATTTAAGATATTGTATTTCCTTAGTTATGACAGAATAAACTTTCATATTTATATAAATTCCTTAGCCAGGGATATTGGTAGTAAAATTCTGGTCCTGGAGAGAAAAAAACATGAGGAAAACAAACAAATAAACAAACAACCATATTTTTCTCCCTTTTTATTCAAGAATGTCTCTGGATACCATGGTTATAAGGAAAGGGGTTTGGGTTAAAATAAACTAGATTGAAAATTGAGGAAACGATTTGTTGATTGCAAATATTAAGCAGTATCACAAAACAACAGACGTATTTTGGCACAGTTTCAGTCAAGAAAGAGTCACAGATATATAGATATACCTTCCTTTGTCAGGATTAGATTGTGTTTTATTCAGGATGGGACTATACATCCTGGGCATAAATTGGTACATCAGAGATGCTTAGGATAAGAAAAATTTACTCTTGATGACTTCAAAAATGATCAACATATTTTAGCCATCAGGGATTAACTATAAGGGACCCAAAAGTAAGGATTAAGTTTAATCCAAGTAATTCATGAACTCTGGAACATTGGCCATGGCATCTGGGGTTTAACCTTGTCTTGTCAATTAAAGAGTATGTTTCTTTGTTGAAATCCAAGATGGCATAGTAGGGAAAGGCAAGCTGCTCTCCTCTGGAAACTATGGGAAGGACTTTAAACCTTCGGTCTGTCAATATACTTTGAGCCTTGAATCTCAGCAGATTTGCAGCCAAAACCTACTCTCCAGTTCATCGGACTCGCCTATACCATCTAACAGAATGATGATGAAAAATGCCCATCTCAAAACACAGATGGCATCTACAACTGCTAGCAAGAGTTCCATCTACCTGCCCATGGTATCTATGCTCCCTCTCATTCAGAAGCAGAGTGGCATCACCATGCCCAAATTCTCCAGATTGAGGAATGAACAAATATAAGGGATGCAACTATGGACTAAAGTAGACTTATCATTATTCTAGCAATGGAAGATGTTGTAACATGAATATAATAAAGACGGTGGTCCCCAGAGGTTCTGAGGAGGGAGAGAGAACAATAGTGTAACATGAGGTACTTTTGGGACATTGGAATTATTCTGCATAACATTTCAATAACAGATACAGTTCATTAAACATTTTGTTAAAACACAAAATTGTGCAGTGTAAAGAATAAACCATAATGTAAACTATAGACCATGGTTAGTAGTAATACCTCAATATTTGTTCATCAATTGTAACAAATGTACCACACTAATGGAAGATGGTATTAATAAGGGAAAATATAAGAAGGGGAGAGTGTGGGGTATATGGGAATCCCTTATATTTTTTATGTAATTTTGTGTAACCTAAACTTCTTTAAAAATAAAGGAAAAAACAACTTAGCAAAAATAAGTAAATAAAAAATGTGTTTTTCAAATACATGTGATTGCATATATTTAAATCTTCTATTAATTAGTCACCTCTTGCCAGGAACTTCATATTTTTTTTGTTTACATAGGAGGAGAAATTGTCCATGAAAATTGTAATATTATATTATACAATGTCTTTACAATTTAATGTTATTTTTACATACATTATTTGAGTTCCAAACAACACTGAGTCATATGCACTATTGTAAGTCTTGTTTAAAATTTATTATGCTATCTGAATATACTTAGATATATCCTCTATGGGTAAATAAATGTTACATATATTTTAACCCATATATCTCTCTAAAAATATTAAGATATACCCCAACTCCTTATGAATTGTGATGACATATTTTTAGATGATTAAAATACACACTGAAAAAGATGAAATACATGCATATATTAATAATATAACTTTTTGTATATACCTCAACCATAAACATAACTACCACTAAGACTATACCAGTGGTATGCTCAGACCAATTGAAGTCAGCTTCTAAAAACCAATTATTCTATTTTCTGAAATCTTATGAACAGGTTGCTAGCTTCAAATTGGCCGTTCTGGGAATAAAATCCTTATACACAGAAATCTGCTAAAGTCATAAATCAGTGAGCCTCCCCCTCCTGCAAGACAGCTAATTTTTATACACTTACCAGAACTCTACATGTTATTCTCCCAACCTTTAGCCTTTTCTATTTTAGGGACTGCTGGTAAGACTAAATTAGTTTTGCTTTATTATCCTTGCAGTGTTTCTGTTCAAATGTACCTTCTCTGTGAGTCCCACTTTTCTTTGGGTGGGAGGAGGCTATCTATTTTAGTTTCTAAAGACAGTGCAATATACTAAAAAAGCTTTTATAGTGGGCATTTATTAAGTGAAAAACTTAGTTCTGAGACTATGAAAATGTGCAATTCATCAGAGATGCTGTCTCACCAAAAGTGGACTGCTGGTGATCCTGGACTCCTGCCACATGGCAAGAAGATACAGTGGTAGTTTTGCAGGTCTGAAGACAAAGGCCTCCTCCTTCAGGCTTACGTATTCCCTGAGCTCAGTTGCGGACAATAAGGAATATTGGCTCATGTCTCCTTTCCCTCTAGGTCACCTATCTTCCAGCCTCTCAGGTTGTCTCTGTCCCTGCTGCTTTTACTCTGTGTCTCTGCTTTCAATCCTCTGTTTGTAAAGGACTCCAGCAAGAGGACCAAGACCCATCCTGGGTAGTGCATCACTGAAGTAATCCAGTGAGAAGCCACCCATCTGAGTCCAATCCAGTCAAGAGTCCCACACCCACAGGAATGGATTGGCTTAAAAGCATAATTTTCTGGGTCCACAAAAGACTCAAACAAGCACAGAATCATTGGATTGCCATTTCCATATTTTTGAACGATATTCTAATTGACAGAATAGTCTCAATCTCTGCTCTACAAATTTTAAAATTCTTTAGAGGTACACATTCTTTTTAATAATTTAGTTGCAAAATTATAAGCAATCTTAAGCCAGAATATAATATAAAGGCCAACATAACCAACAAAAATTTATTTACAAAGTTGACCACTGTCAATTCTGCTCCTCTCTGTACATAAATGTCACACCCTATTGTGAGGTGCAGTCTATTCTTGTTTTACCCTGTCTCAGTACTGCTTTGACCAAAAAAATACAGCAGAAGTGGCATCGGGCTTATCCCTCAAGAGGACTCAGAGTTACTATATCCTACTCATGGAACCCAGGGCTGTGTTATTAAAGATTTAGCTGGAGAAAGAGGATACAGGGAGGAACACTGATGTAAAATAAATTAAGGAATGGTCCAAATTGTTGACTTTCCAGAAAGATCTTTGCTGTTAAGATCTCCATTTTCAGCTGAACTGATCTCACTATAAACATATTATAAACATATTATTAAACATATCAGGTAAATGTGCTCTTCCCTATAAGGGAAATTATCTTCCATTCCTCAGCAGGTATTCCAAAGCAGCACTCCCCTTCTCATTGACACTAAAAACAACCTATCTTGACTTTACTCTTCTCCTTTACCTTTAGCCTAATTTATGAAGTCAGTAACCAATCAACTTTTCTTGTTGATGATCATTCCCTTGCTTATAAAATTTTTGGTTATGTAGTCTTTCTTAAATATAGCTTAGCTCCAAAGAGATGGTGCCAGAAATGACTTCATGTCTTCATTGTACCTTTAACATTTGTTTCTCTTCTGGTTCAAGGCCTTCTGCCCTTAAACAAACAGACAAACATGGCATAAATTTAACCCCTTTTTCACTTCACTTCTAGCTGTTTTGGTTTATTTTCATTTCCTATTTTTTGTTACATACTATAGCTGGCTAATGTATTCATTTTATCCAGGTAACTCATAAAATGCTCATAATTACAAGGAACCTCTGCTAACTAAAGAGGCAGAGTTTTAAAAAAAAATTATGAAAATGATAAATGCACATGCCATAAAATAAAATATCATTAAAAGACTAAGAATTAAAAACAGCAGTTAATGCTGTCTCCTGAGTCCACTTTCCAATACTTTTAGTCTTTTTTTTTTTAAGATTTATTTATTAATTTATTTCTCTCCCCTTCCCCCTCCACCCTGGTTGTTTGTTCTCTGTATCTATTTGCTGAGTCTTCTTTTTTTTTTTTTTATTTTTATTTTTTATTTTTTATTGACTTTGTAATAATATTACATTAAAAATATATATGTGAGGTCCCATTCAACCCCACCCCCCCACCCCCCCTCTCCCCCCCCCCAACAACACTCGTTCCCATCATCATGACACATCCATTGGATTTGGTAAGTACATCTTTGGGCACCTCTGCACCTCATATACATGAGTCTTCTTCTTTGTCCGCTTCTGTTGTTGTCAGCCGCATGGGAATCTGTGTTTCTTTTTGTTGTGTCATTTTGTTGTGTCAGCTCTCTATGTGCGCAGCACCATTCCTGGGCAGGCTGCACTTTCTTTCGTGCTGGGTGGCTCTCCCTACGGTGTGCACCCCTTGAATGTGGGGCTCCCCTATGCAAGGGACACCCCTGCACGGCAGGGCACTCATTGCGTGCATCAGCACTGCGTATGGGCCAGCTCCACACGGGTCAAGGAGGCCCAGGGTTTGAACGCAGATCTCCCATGTGGTAGACGGACCCCCTAACCACTGGGCCAAGTCCGCCGCCCAGTATACTTTTAGTCTTTATATCTATTTCTTCTATATAATGCTCTGTCTATATTTTTGAGTTTTTACTTATAGTTATTGTCAACTGGATTTAATTTTATACACTCTCATTCACTTTCATATTTTCCCTACTAAAATTCTTTTAATATATTTCTATCATCTGTTTTAAAATTACTATTTTATTTTTAAATTTTGTTCCATGATAAATCAGTACTGTGTTTTAGTCATATTTCTTTTCCTGTCAGGCTTATAATTTTTTTCTAAGCATTAATTAACACTCTTCTCCTTTTTAATGTGTCTGTCTTTTTCAGTTCTAGCTAATGGTTCTGTAAAACTCCAACATACTCTCTGAGAAGGTGGTAAAACACATCTCAAACCAATTTTCCAACAGTTAAAGCTACTATTAATAGATAATCTATTATATACTTTCTTGCCTCTTTGAGACTTCTTTCCTGGAGTTGTCCATCCTTCTAGTTCAACCTGTGACTCTCTAGGAAAATAGCAAACTGTTGTCTTACAACTCCATTTGGCATCATCTTTGGACTTTCCCTTTTTTTTCCTAAATTTTTCTTATTCTTTCTAGGATCCTGTGTCTTTTTAATTTTTGTTTTACTCCTTTATGTGGAGGACATTGTTCAATTATTTCCTAAGAAGGGATAGAAAAAGGTAATTTTTGAGATTGTAAATTTTTGTAAATAACTTACACTACTGTAATTTCTTATGTATACTCAATGTTTCTCACTAGTATAACTGTTTTCACTATCACCCTGAAAATTAACATTGCTATTTCAGTCTAAATACCATTGGCAAAATTCAGTTAGTCCATTTGAATCTTCAAGTTTCTATCGCCTATAAATATAGCCTTTATTTCTAATGCAAGTCATTATACTCATGCTAAATCTCTAGTGCCTATCAGTAAAGTATATTTCCCAATAATTGACAAATAAACTCTTTTTTGCTTTTCATATTTGTACAGTCTAAATCATGTGTAATTACTCATTTATTTCAAATAAATATAGTTTTTCACATTTTACACTTTTTTGTACTTAGGAAATTCCTTAAATTTTCATATGGCACATTATAAAAGTTGAATTAGAATTTCTAATGTTAGTTGTATTTCATAATCCAATGTTTTAGTGACTTTTACTCAGTAAAATGAATCACATCTGATATTTTAAAATTTATTAAATAGTCTTTTTTTTTTCCAGTTTAAAATGGATCTAAGCTACATTGATTCTAAGCATGTAAACTCAAATATAAAGTATCTTATAGATCCTGGCTACAAACTTACAAGAATGCTATAAGGATATTGCTATAACTGGTCAGGAACTCTGGGAGTTTTAATCCTGGTTCTGTCACACACTGCTAGATGACCTTGGCAAGTAATGTATGTCTCCGTATTTTTATGGAAAAGATTGCCATTGCATTTGATAAACACATCATTGCACTATGGCACAATATACAAGGAAGATCGTAGATTCAGAGAATATATGGTTTGAAAGGGAACATGAGGGAGTATCCAGTTTATACTTTGAAACTGAGACAGTCACTATTAAACTGTATGCCAGCAGTATTCCAGGCAAGAAATTTAAAGAAATTCAATTGAAACTCTTTTCTACACGTTTTTTATCATTAATTACAAAAATTAGTCATGATGGTATATTGTATTTGAAACATTTTGTAGCTCATTTCTCGTATTTCTGAACCGGTTTTTACATGCATCCTTTAAATTGCAGATGGATTGCTAAATTCTCATTTCTACAAATTTTCCATTTGATCACCAGTACTGAAATTAGAGTAAAAATACAAATTTCATTCAAAAGCATTTATGAGCTCCTATCATGCGTTATATCATGTATAAAGGAGAAAATCACACAGGAAAACTTCTGTAATATATACCTGTGGAGAAAAACATAGAAAACTAGAATAAAAGCAAATAAATTATCTTTTTGTGCATGTGTGAATGTAAGACTAGGGTGTGGCTTTCAATCTAAGACCCGAAAAATGAGTATGAGTTACATAGGTAAAGAGTTGAGATTAGTGTATCCCAAGCAATAGCTTTTCCCAAATCTACTTTTCCAGAAGTATTAACTTCTTGGCTAAGGATGCCTCTTTTCTCATAGATGAATGAAAATTACAGTCATGAAAAATATATTTATATGGAAATCAGAGGAGATATATGGATATGTATTATATATATATAATAAATATATATTATAACATAATAATTATATATTTATATATAATCTGGGAATTAAGCAGTTTAGTAGAGTGGATTATGTACTCTGATATTAACATATTCTTAATCTGTATTCTTGTAGGTGGGGGCCCATGTTATATAGGACTTCTTGGAGATGCTATTTTTCATTAAATTATGACTCAACTGAATGAGGACAGGTCTTAATCTAGTTTACTGGAGTCCATTATGAACAGAAGAAATTAAGATATAGAAAAAGCCATGAGGAGGAGCCAGAAGTTTGCAATCCGTAGAAACTCAGAAAAGAAAGGTGAGAACATTGCATGTGGCATGAGGCAGGGATATTAGCCAAAGAAAGCCAATTATCACCAGGAGCCAATTCCAGAATGTGACAGACTTTAGGGGCAAAGCACCGCCTTGCTGACACCTTGATTCTGGACTTCTCCCAGCCTTAAAATTTTGAGCCAATGAATTCCTATTGATTAAGTCAACCCATTGCTGTTATAGCAGATCAAGAAAACTAATACAGCCACTAATTTGTATTGGAAGCCATGGAAAGAATGGGGTCACATAAAATGTGCATTTTAGCATTTGAAAAAAAAGAAGACTCGGTACTAATTCCTGAGAAATTTCAATATTTAGAGGACAGATAAATAAAGAGAGGCTAGCAAAGGCATCTGAGACATGGCCGGAGGTGCTTGAGGAAAACCTATGGGTGCCAAGTAAGACAAAGAAAAAAATGTATTTAAAAAATCTAGGTATGTTCAATGTGCAGACTGCTGTGGGAGGTTATGTGAGATAAGAAGAGAAAAACCATACATTAGATTTAACAAATTGGAAACCAAGATGTTAATAAGACTGGTTTTTGCTCATGTGATGTATGCTGGACCCATATTGGAACATATTGAGAGGCAGAAGCAAAGTGATGAAGTGGAAACATCATGGGACACCAATCTTTTAGGAAGTTAGTACATTGGGGGTGGTAGATTGAAGGGCAAAACATGGATTTGGGGACAGGACAGTTTTTGTTTGCTTTATGAGGAGAGATATCATCATGTGTATTGAATACACCTTGAAGGTGATGGACTGATTCCAAAGAAAGGAGAGCTAAAAATGCAAGAGCTAGAGGGAATGACTAATGGAAACTAGTTCCCGAATTGTGGAAAATGTGCTAGTAGAAGAAATGATCTTTTAGAAGAGGGATGTTGCCTCTTTCATAGCAGATAACAAATAATGGATGATAGAGGTAGATTTATAGGACTGGTGGTGGGATAAGCAGTGATTGCTGTTTGTTGAATGGTATTTACTCTATGAAATGTTAGACAAGGTCATTAGCTGAGGACAAGGGTAAATTTAACAATTTTTATAGATACAGTATGAAATAGTTGCAGAGGATAATTTTGCTTTGTCCTTAATCTATGCTGAAATAAAGGACTTTTACATTCCAGACATTAATAAGATTCTATTATTATTATTATTATGGCCTCAAATATGGTATATTAAAAGGAGAAAATTGCAGATAACTTTGGGGATAACTTTAAATAGGTACAATCCATCATAAGCCACCTAATGCTAGAAACTTTGAACTCCAAAGTAATAGCCTTTATATTTCTACCTCCATCTTTTTTTCACTTCCTTTGGAATTTTGCAGTTATATATATATATATATATGTATGTGTG
Source organism: Dasypus novemcinctus (assembly GCF_030445035.2). Classification (NCBI taxonomy): domain Eukaryota; kingdom Metazoa; phylum Chordata; class Mammalia; order Cingulata; family Dasypodidae; genus Dasypus; species Dasypus novemcinctus. The sequence goes on from NC_080676.1 coordinate 140,943,467, forward strand.
TGTGTGTGTATATGCATGCAAATATGCACATATGCACACATAGGTAAGGAAACTTCATATTAGCCAAGTGATTTCCATAAGATTTTATGCAGAGTTGAGCCAAATATTCCCCATCAAATGGAAAGGCCTACAGTAATGTTATTTTGAATGCTTTACATTCTTGAAATCTTTTTCCTTAAAAAGATCTTTAGTTACCCTAATTTTCAACATCTACATTTTTGGGGGCTATTTCAATATATAGGGCAGCATGCTCTAATTTGAAATACTCCATTGGTACCCAGAGCTGTTTCTCTCACTATTTGGTTCCTCTCATCAATATTTTGGCCTAAAAATAATGAACAGGTGCCGTGGTAGTAAGAAGCCATGCGGGTGTTAATGTGTCATTGCTTTTGCAGAACAAGAGAAAGCATTTTCAGAATTTCAGACTGCCAATCTACTGAGTTGGCACCTGCAGTCCAAACTGGCACATCATTTGGAGAGCAGGCATGTGGCCATCATAACAGATGGTTATGAGTGTTGACAGCCAAGTGATCATGTATGTACATTGGTTGTGGGTGTTGAAAGCAAGCTGCTCACTTAAGAAGGTCAAACAGCAGTCTGTATAGAGCTTCCACAAATAATATTAAGAGGGAGAGCTGTCAATTTCTCATTCTCTATTAACTATCTCCTTCCTTATGCTCTCATACAATTACTTAGATAACTCAGGCTGAGGATTTTGTATGGCAAACCATAGAACTCATTGGCAGAACACATGCCCTGAATCTGGACTAAGTAAAACAATTAAGTTTGAAAGCCAAAAAATCAAAGGGTATCCAATGTTTCATAAAGTTAGTAGGAGTTGTGGGTAAATTACATGTAATAGATTCCTTTTAAACAGAATGCTTGGTCTGGTAAATTTATCCCCAAACAGCTTTCCTGGCTCTCCTAAGTTGACTGGTTTACTGTTTATTAATCTTGGAAAATTGGCACATTATTGCAATCTTATGAAAGATCTATAGTGCATTATTACTACTAATTTCTTTTTTAAATAAATAAACTAATTCAAATATTAGCAGTCTACAATTACATGTAGACTGTGAGATAATACGTACGTGTTGTTTTACACCACTAGGTTTGTTTTAATCTGTAACACAGAAAATATGTGTAGCTAACACAGTAACTAAAAGTTCAGATAACAAAGGAATCTGTATTAGCAAAGGCAAGGCAAGTTGCAGAGAGGAAATGGTCTTTAAAACAGAAGAGGTATTATCTGCATTCCTAGAAAGCAGAACAAGGAAGTAGGGGCCATTCAAAAATCATCAGGATTGTTAGAGAGAGTGCTATGTAATACAGAGGTAAAAATGAAAACCTCTACTCTAAATAATCCCATGCTTTTACAGATTTTTTTCATCTTTGCTCAATTTGCCTTGACTGACATGTAGTAGATTTTCAATAAAATCGGTAATTAATTGCAGAATGAAAGACATTGAACAGGATAAATGAATGTGTGCTAACAAATAATAGCAATAACTTGGTGGACCTGAGAATATTTGCTGCATTACTAGTTAATAAGATTAAATATTTTGTGTTAATGATTATTATAGGAATAGACGAAATTTACTTGGTATTTTCTGTGGGCCTCCCATAAGCAAATGCTTCTTATTAATTATTACTTTCAGTACTCATGACAAAGCTATGAGTTGGTCTCTCTTTTATTCCAATATACATATCAGCACAATAATATTTAGAGTTCAATCTAATCATACACTATCTCACACTTGCAAGAAGATAAGTTAGGTTTCTATCTCAAGGTTGTCTGATTTTAAAGAATATGTTCTTAATCACTAGCTACTTCTGGCTGAATGATTAAAGTATTCAAAGCTTGGTACTATAGATTTAAATTAATTATGGAATGAAAAGAACAAATTAAAAAATAGCAAAGCTGGGTTTTAATCATAGACTTACCACTATAGAATTATGCAACTTTTAAAACATATATTTCCATCTCTGAAATAAGTATCACTTATTAAATGACTTAACCTATTCCCTGTAAAAGTCTACTATTCTAGAAGAGCATATGAGGCTCATTCTGAGAGCCATTCATTAGGATCTAACATATATGAGATTTCTATTCTTAAAGATTGTATTAAATGTTTCACTAGCATTGCACCATTTTGTATTGCATTGTAGTATTTATTTTGAAAATCAGAAATGTATTTTAAATAATTTGTTTAAAAAGAAGTTTTAATAAGTTTATATACTGATGGGAGTATAGTAGATTTTAAAAAAAAGATTTTTATATAAGACAGCAAGTAAGAATAACAGGACAGATTTCCTTAAAGTGGATGGAATGAAACTTGAGAATACCTATGGAAGAATTGGTTTGCACCTGCCTCATTGTTAAAGAAGAAGAAAAAAGCTGAGATTATCAATTTAAGTGTAGGAGTTTGAGGGAGTTATTATCTTATAGCTTTTATTTATTCTTTTCCATATGAAGAAAATCCTTTGGTTGACCTATAGGGATAAAAGAAAAACAAAACAAACAAAACAATGGTCTAGTCTGGAATGGCTTGAAGAAGTGGACAGTAGACAGAAAGCCAAGTTCATTGAGCAATATAAATATTGTGCGATTAAGTTGTCATTGGTGTCTATAAATATATACTGGTACTTATTTTATTTTATCTACCAGCATTTGGTTGTCTGGAAATAGAGGAGAGAAGTTACATAGAAATATTTATAAATCAGTATGTGCTTCCTCGGGAAGACACAAAATGACAAAAGGGTAAGTGAGTTAAAAGAAATGGGAAGAAAAACTGAATCATAATAGTCTGTGAATTTTTAATTTTACATAAAAATATAGTCTAGTGTGATGAAAGGCTACGGTGAGAAATTTGAGATGAAAGAGTAACGTAAGGATGTTTTAATTTCCAATGATTCAGCATGTTGACTTTGGATAGGTGATCAAATATGGCATAGAAAAAGGTATTGGAAAATAATGGCAAATTTTAATCAAGGATATGAAGGCACCCTGATGAGTTGAGGGGAGATTCTATATGAATGTGGAAAATCACCATAAAAAGAGGAAGATCACATGCTGAAGAGGAGAAATAGTTTGGGAATAAGGGGTGGAGTGATGACACTTTCTACTGTAAGGAATATGGGATGTAAAAATATAAAGAGTCTCTATTTGAATGGACTAAGGAAGAAGCAGTGTGCCTAATTAAGTTGCAAAAGTTAAGTTGGAAGGAATTTTCAGGAAAAATAAAATCAGAATGCAGTTTAAGGTATCAACATTGGAACAGAAGATGGAGTGTTCATAGCAAATATGTTAGCATGGGTGGGGAAATAGAGGAGAAACTTATTGAGATAAAGGAAATGCAGAAGATTATAACAGAGATAAAAATAATCTAGAAGACTTATGCCCCAAGGTACTTACACTTTGAGGACTGAACAAGAAATGGAATGATGAATGGCACAGGTCTAACGAAATTCAGCAGTAGCTTGGCAGGAACAGTGCAGAAGTTATGGTATGGAGCTGGGTATTACTTTTCCTGAGTTAGTAGAGTGAAGGTTGTCAGCAAGATTCAAATACCTTGCAGGTGTTAGGAAACAGTGGATCTATCTGGCTATTATTCAGCTATTCTGAGATGGGCAGCTATCTGTTGGGTCAGAAGTTGGATATATTAGTTGACTTGTTTTGCTGTTTGTCAGGATGCTGCCTTATCTGCAAGAGATTTTGCAGTGATAGTAAAATTTGCATGCTGTTAAAGATAGAAAAATAATTTAAAAAAACCTGAGGAATCAGAGAGAATTACCAAGAAGGATAGGGACATGAAAGCTGGGGAAAGATTTGTGTGTCATATGGTTCTCCTGCTGGAGAGGAGCTGCAAATTTGGTTCTCACAGTCAAACCAAAAATGGTCACATGCTTAAGTTAAAAGAATCATGGCATGGAGAAGAAAATCAAACATTCTGCACAAAAGAAACAAAAGTTAATCTTTAAGAAAAGAATATTTTCTGATACTGAGAAGTGTGATAATATTTTTATTCCCAATGATCTCTTTAAAAACTAATTGTAAAAATTAGCTTTTAAAGTGTTTTTAAAAGACAGTGAAAAATGTCCTCTAATAAATCCCTACATATGACTGTAAAATATCTTCCAAAGTTTTAAAACTAATATATAATATGCCATATGCTTATAATAATATAATTATTAGAACACTGTTTAATAAAATAAGTTGTTATTGACTTAGCTGCTTTTCTGTTTATTGGATTTAATGCAGCATAAAATTTGGAGTATTCAGAAAATAAATGCTTCATATATTCTTCAGTAAATCATTCATAGTTTTACTAATTTCATCAAGCCCTTGATAAATTGATATTTGGACATTAGGGAGTTTAGGGTTGTTTTTCATGGCAAGGGAAGGTTCTATTGAATGGCAAACAAAATTTCTGCATTACAAGAATTTGGAGTACTGATATTTAGTAATGTCTGTTAATTGCAGAAACACATGCTTTAGTAATCAGAGAGGAAAGTAGGAGTTAGGTGCTTTAATAAAAATCGAGGACCTTAACAAAAGGCTATAATTATCAAATCGGACTGAAAGTATACCCAAGCGTAAGGTCTTACTTTCTTCAGAAAATGTATCTGTCCATACATCCCAACAATAGATTTATGAATAGTTAGAGCTCCAAATTTCTTTCACAGAGATTGGATACAGTGATTTTAGCCTGGAAAATATTCAAAGCAATGACATACTGTGGTTTTCAAAAATTAAAAAATATAAATTAATTAAATCCCCATAGTATTCTGATGTAAGCAATATTACTGTGTTAAATCCTCTAAGACGAAGGTTATAAAATGGATCCTCACATAGCTATTATATAGCGTTTCTGAACATAAGCCATAAGTTCAAATATCAGTTTGAATATAAGCCATGGAATGCTGGAAAAAATTGTATGGTTTTGACAAGAGGATTATTTTGCATTTAGAATAATTAAGGATAATTCTTGGTTCCAGAAAATAGAGAGCAAGAATAGTGATCTATTGAGGACTCTCTGCCATAGTGTGAACAATAATACCATATAATTAGAATAAAGAAAACTGTTAGCTGTCTTAATTTCAATATTAGAAATATTTGACTTTGGCTTTTTCAGAATTAGAATTGCTATTAAATCATTTTTACAATTCAAAAGAGAGTTAAAATTTTTAAAAGTATATTCTTGTGTATTACCAATAATAAAAATTCAGTCTGCTTTTAAGGAGGCAATATTTCATGTGATGATTTGGAGAATGTTCATGTTGATCAAAGCGACATAAATCTACTAGAGTAGACTATAAATCTACTAGAGTAGTCCAAAACTGAAGAGGGGATCTTGAACAGGTGTAATGGAATTGGCATGGAGAACAATGGGTGAGGTTGAGTTATACATCAAAAGAAGACAGACAGTTGTCAATTGGTGTGATTAGAAATCATAGTTTAGGAGAAATGTGCAATTCTAGATTATAACCTGAAATTGGAAACACATATATATATCTTTGCCGTTGTTTGCATTGACTTTCACTGCATGCATTTGAAGGTATATATAGAAATTAGGTTTAAATCACTGTTTAATTAATTTGAAACACTGTTTCAATGAATTTAAAATATCCTAAGGTATCTAAAATATAAGCAGGTGTATATCTAAATATTCTTCATTTTTGGAGTAACGTTTCCTTGAACAGGGCATTAAAGAGTTAGAGGCAGCTGAGCTTTCCTCTCCTGAAATCCTCACACACAAGAAGTCCCTGACTGAGTTCCATTTGTAACAGTGTTTTCCCACACCCACAGGATGCTTTTGCAGGTTCCTATGATATTCCTGTCGACATTTAATTGAGACTGGATTTTGCACAATGGCTCTTTTTGGACCTGTTTATTTCTTGTTGAATACTAAGTCAAAATTCTGGGTAATATTTCTAAGTGAATGGGCTTTATACTTATGGAATTCCAAGCTGACTATGCTAATTAAAAGGGAATAGAAGCATAATACTCCACCAAGTCAATGACAATTTTTCACAGAAAGAAACTCAAAATAAATATGAAGTGATTTATCATTTGGTACTAAGTTCGACTGAGTGATAATACATAAAACAAAGTTCAAAGAATACAGAATGATGTGACTATTTAGTAACTGCATAATTAGGTTTAAACATTAACTGACTTTTCCCAAATCTAAACAGCATTACTTCTTTGTTCTTCTGCTTCAGTTTTAATCTTTTCAATTACATAAGACTTCGAGAATGGATGCTGTATTAAATTTCCCCACTATAATTGTTGAGGCATCTATTTCTCCACTTAGTTTTTTCAATCTTTGTCTCATATATTGTTGGAGAGAATGTGGAGGAATGGGAACCCTTATCCATTGCTGGTGAGAATGCAGAATGGTGCAGCCATTGTGGAGAACAGTCTGGCTGTTCCTCAGGAAGCTAACTATAGTACTGCCATGTGATCCCACTACATGCAATCCCACTGCTGGCTATATACCCAGAATTAAAGGCAGGGACATGAACAGACATATGCACACCAATGTTCATAGCAGCATTATTCCCTATGGCTAACAGTTGGAAATAGCCCAAATGTTCATCAACAGAAGAATGAATAAACAAACTCTGGTATATACATACAGTGGTATATCAGCAGTAAGAAGGAATGCAGTATTAACACATGGCTAACCAGGATGAACCTTGAAGACCTTATGTTGAGTGAAGCAAGCCAGCACTGAGGGACAAATATTACATGACCTCATTGAAATGAATTAAGCAAATTGAACAGACTTACAGAGCTAGTGTTGGATGTAGGGGACATGCTGGAGAGGGAGCACCTGGGGCAGGCTTCCAGAGTGTATGTAAACGTTCATCCTGTCATAGTGCATTATATCAGTGGGTGGAGATGTACACAATGAATGGAAAGGTGTTGGATTCACATCCTGGGGAGTGCTACAATGTTCTCAAAGAGAGGGGTGGGAGACTCTGAAGAGCACAGGTAGTGCCTAATAGGGGAGGACAGGCCAGTCAAGCCCTCAACGTCATTGCAAGTAACTATGAAACTTGTTCTTCAAGGAGTGAAGCTTGGTGGTTGCTGTGGGCCTGAGGGGAGGGAGAACATGGGACATTTTTGGGATGTTGGAATTATTCTACATGATCTTGCAATGATGGATACAGGCCATGTTAAATTTCATCAAAATTTATAAAAGTATATGGTCCAAAATGTAAACCATAATGTAAATCATTGACCATGGTTAGTAGCAATGCTTCAATATTTGTACATCAACTGTAACAAATGTACCACCCACATGTAAAATGTTATTACTTTGGGAAAGGGGTAAAGGGGAGGATGTAGGTATATGGGAATCCTCTATATTCTGTATATGACTTTTCTGTAACCTAAAGATTCTTTAAAGATAAAAAGAAAAAAAATAAGACACTGGGGAAATAAATGGAAGAAAATGTCACTATATATAAGACAACAAATCTTACAGTGATGAAAGTCATAAAGCCAAAATTTATATTTTTAAATTTTTTATTATTTCAAATTCTTTTAATTGTTTTGTATTTTATTTGTCATTTTAAAAACTATCATTATTATTTCATTTTCTTATTAATTTTATTCAGGTATTTTGTTGGCTTCATTTGTGAAGTTTTGGATTACTTCAGGGTCACACAGGGTTACAACTGTGGCAGGAGAGGATCATTGGTGCAGGATGTCAGTGATGGGGGATGCATTAAAGGGGTTATCTGAGGCATGCTTCTAAGACATGTGAATGCTTTCAAGTGTTCATGTGGCATTGTCACAGTGGGTGGAGATCCACACAATAATTGAGAGAATATTGAATTCCCATCCTGGGGAGTTCTGCTACATTCTCTAATGGGACAGCAAGAATCTTCTGAGTACAGGGGTGTTGCCTACTGAAGGAGAATCATCACTGTACTGGGCCCTAGATATTGATGATTGTACTTATAAATCTTTTCTTGTGAAATTGAAAATTAGCTTAATATTTATATACTGCCTAAGAGTTATCTCCAGAAATCCTCATTGTTACTTAAATGTGGCCTCTCTCTAAGACAAATTCAGCAAATAAATACATTACCTTCCTCTCTGGCATGGGACATGATTCCTGGGGATGAGCCTCCTTGGCACCAAGAGATTACTACCAAGTACCAACTAACAATGCAACTGGAAATAGATCTTGACTGAAAGGGGGAAATATAAAGACAAATGAGTTTTTATGGCTAAGAGAATTCAAGTAATTTCCTGTCCACAATTTTTTGTTAACAAATCGGTGAAAGCAGGTAAATTGTTTTCATTGATTATTAAAATTTTACAAAACTGGTCAGTTAAAATGTGAATTCATAACTTTTCATAAGTAGGTTACTTTAAAAATGAATAGATACTCTGGCTACCAGGGTAAGTTAGGTATGCCCATGTGAATTTATTGTTCCATGTAATCAACATTTATGTCTTTCAGTTGCTGATTGTGTGGCATATATCTGTCTATGATCCTAGTGATGTCTGCTAATGTCCACATGACTTATGCATTTTTATTTAGCCACTAAGTTTCTAGGAAGGTTCTGAAATCCATACAACTTTACATGCAATTCTAGAAAAGAATGAATTCCAGAAGGACATGAATCCTGATAAACTGTTGTAATCTATGTGTCTATCCATAGTTAAAAATTACTTATTTACACACATATTTACCAAACAACTTACTTCAAAACCTTACAAAATGTTGAGTCTTAAAATTTTTCAATTACATTATATGTTTTATTTTACAGACTCAATTTAAGTTGAAATGTTGAAGAAAATGAAGTATGATCAAAGTTATGTATTATTTGACTTTACTTGTATTAATGAACATGACAGAATTAAAAAACCAAGGTGCTTTTGTGTAGAAAAATTCTTATGAATGGAAGTATGAAGCCAACAAACCTGAAAGACCATCTCATGTCTGTTCATGCTGAGAATGCATGTAAAGATGTATGTTTTTTTTTCATGTGAAAAAAGCTCAATTTGGAAAAGCAGGAATGCTTCCAAAAGTTGGATTGTCATTTCACAAAAGCCTCTGCTTGAATCTTACTATAAAATTGCTTACCAGATTGCCAAGCAAAAGAAACCCTACACTATTGGAGAAACTTTAGTGAAGCCATGTGCACTGGAAATGGTCAAATTGATGTGTGGACTGGAACCTAGGAAAAAACTAGAAGTAGGTCCCTTGTCAAGTAATATAATGCATTCTAGAATAGATGATATGTCTTTTAATACTTAAAGCAGGTCATCCAGGAATTGGCAGTCTCACCATTCCCCTTCAGTATGCAGTTGGATGACTACAGACATCTCTCAATGTAGTCAGCTCCTTGTTTTTGTTGGTTATGTGTGTGATGATGTCATCGAAGAAGAATTCTTATTGTGTGAGTCTCTTTGAAAACTATGAAGGCCATCAGCATTGTCAAAATGATAAAAGAGTTGTTTTCACAATCAAAACATTGATTGAAAAGAAAAACTTCACTGTATTTGCACTGCTGGAGCTCCTGCAATGCTTGGTCATACTAGGCATCTGGTAACCTGTTTTTGCTACTTTAGTGAAAAAATCAGCTCCTCAAGTAGTCATCACTCACTGCATTTTACACAGGTATGCACTGGCAAAATCTCTTCCAACAACCCTGAAAGATGTTTTGTCAACAGAGATAAAAGTCATCAATTGCATTAAAAAAAGTTCTCAGAATCATCCTATTTTTACAAGATTTTGTCAAGAAATGGGAGCAGAATATGAAGGCCTTCTCTACCACACAGAAGTGTGCTAGTTTTCAAGAGGACAAGTCTTGAAGCACTCATTCAAATTAAGGGGAGAAGTCTCACTTTTTCTGAAAGAAAAAGAAAATCCATTCACAGAACATTTTAAAAGAACAGATTTTATCTATGGGTTGGCTTACCTGCAGATATTTTTCACCATATGAATGAGATAAATCCTTCCATTTAAAGTTGTGAAGTCACCATTACAGATGCAACTGAAATATTACAAGCTTTCTTGGCTAAGTTACCAATACTGAAGAAGAGAGTAGAGGCTGACATTCTTGCAAGCTTTCCAATGTTGGAGGAAGTGCTTTTACCAAGATGGAACTGCAATTTTTTTGAAAAGAGAAATCTGCAAACACGTAGAAAAATTACAGAACTCTTTTTATTTAATTATTTATTTATTTTTTTAATTACATTATGAAAAATATGAGGTCCCATTCAACCCCACCGCCTCCGCCCCCCACACCCCCCACAGCAACACTCTCTCCCATCATCATGACACATCCATTGCACCTGGTAAGTTCATCTCTGAGCATCACTGCACCCCATAGTCAATGGTCCACATCATAGCCCAGACTCTCTCACGTTCCATCCAGTGGGCCCTGGGGGGATCTATAATGTCATTTCTATCTTGATGGCATGAAAACTGAACCGTGAATCTGAAATCCTTTTCTTTCTGATATAAACTGTATTGAAGATGTTGACTTAACCAAAGATGAACTCACTGATCTTAGGACAAAAAACTTGCTACAATTGGAGTTTAACTTAAAAAGCCTTGGCAAATCTGGTATTCCCTGCGAGAAGCTTATCCTCATCTTGTAAAGTGAGCTATGGAAGTTTTAATTCCATTTGCAACAATTTATCTTTATGGATCAAGGTTTTCAACACTTGTAACAATGCAAACAAAAAATTGAACTAGATTAGATGTCCAATATGACATGCATTTTCCCTTGTCAATTACTACACCACAGTTTAATGGTCTTATTCAAAATAAACAAAAGGTTGCACATTGACATGGCTCTAAAATGTAAAATATAACTTTCCTATATTTTTGATATATCAGATTAATATTTAATGTGTTAAGAAAAAGACATATGTATCATATTATAAGTTTTTTTATTTTAGAAACTGTATTTCAATATATGTAATCGATTTCCTTTATAATTTTATTTTATGCATTTAGAACATTATTCTTATGGGGACATGTTGGTGTGGGTGTGATATATTTATTAAATAATACACAGTATAGTGTGGACTTAGTATGATTTTTATTTTGATGCACTGTGTTCTGAGTGCAGTGGATAACTGCCTGCAAAACGGTTGGTAAGAATAGTGGAGATAGTTTTATGATGCCCTGGGAAAACTCAAATTTCTAAATATTTGATGAAAATGACTGAACGGATTTGAACCATGTTCGGTTATCGGGTATATGAAATTATGGGAAAGTAGTAAAATGTAATTTTGAATAATCCTAAATTTCAATTTAAAGGCATGTTTATGTTGAGTTTCATAAAACTTTCTGCTGCTATATTCTGAGAAGGGGCCCATGGTTTCCACCAGATTGGCAAAGTTGTCTGTGGAACAAAAATGGTTAAGAACCCCTGCTCTAAACCAAGATAGAACCTCATATATTTTCATTCCTGACATTTGGCTTACAAAATTGGCCTTAGATGCTCTTCTGAAACTCCAGACTTGAATAGAAGAAAGACTGGGTCATTTAGTAAACCACCTTCATTTTTGAGATGTCAAAATTAATGCTACAAATATATTTTTTAATGTACATAATTAGATAGTGGCATATCTATGATTACATCATTTTTAAATACTGATTTGAGTTATTTACATATTTGTTTTCCAAGGTCAGATACTTGTTAATAAGAACATAGGCTGACAGGCTTAAATGAAGCAAAACAAAAACAAAAGCAAAAAACAAAGAACATACTTTTTGATTCAATATTTCCCTGAATCTATTGTCCTATTTTTATCTTTGTATTCCATTTACAACAAAATTACTAAAAAATGTACTATAATCTCTCTATATTCTTACCTTGCATTCTCTAATTTAACCAAATTTAAACTCCTTATTCCAAATTCCTGCCAGATCTTTCACTTAGACACCTATAAGGCAATTCAAAGCAGACTTTGTGATAACCTCCAATTGACCCAACCCCACTTCCCTTACTTCAGTTTTTCCCTTCTTAGTAAAGATGGTGCCATTTATTCAGTTGACCAGGCAAAGTTTATGATTGTCATTCTCAAATCCTCTTTTTCCCTCACAACCAACATCTTATTCATCATTGATTCCAGCGGCCATTACCTCTACAACATTCCCAAAATCTTACCACTTTTTCCCATCTTTATTGCTATACACTTTTTTTTTTTTTTTGTATTTGGTAAGTACATCTTTGGGCACCTCTGCACCTCATGGTCAATGGTCAGCAATCATCCCCTCTCACTTATGCAATTTCAATTGCCTTATCACTGATCAGACATCACAGTGCACATGGCAGCCAGAATATTTGGTTAAAGTCATAACACCCTCTTTATTTAAATGTTGGTGTCATCAACTTATAAAGAATATTTAAAACCAGGGGATGAGACCAAGAGCTAGAGAGGAAGAATGAAAAAGATGGCAAATGATTGACTTTAAGGTCTTTAAATATTTAGAGGAAAGGAAGAGGATAGGAAAGCAGAAAGGAAAAAGAGTAAATAACTAGTACCATAGCAGGGAAACCAGGCAATTACAAGTCTCCAAGAAGCATTGAAGAAAGATTTTCAAAATCAAGGAATGATCTTTTTTGTCAAGTGGTAATACACATTCAAGGGAGATAATTATGAACCTGAATTTGAAAACAAAATCAAGTTAGTTGGTAACTTGACAAACATAGCATCCATGAACTAATAAGGGCAGAATGTAATCCATTTGCATGTTGGTGGAAATTTGTGGAAAGGCACTGAAGATAATTAATATAAATAATCCGTTTAGAGAATCTTTCTGTGAAGGGGATCAGAGAATTGTGGTATCAACTGAAGATTGCATGAAGTCCAGGGTTTTTTGTTTTTTTTTCTCTTTTAAGAAAGGTGCTATTCCCCACATATTTGTGTGTTAACTAAAATTGTTCAGTGTGGAGGAAGAAATCAGTGATACAGGAGACAGAAGAAATATGTGCAAAAGCATAGTTCTTTCAAACTGGAGATGTGAAAAGAAGTCAGAGCATAAGAAGACAAAGAACACTTAATTTTGAGGGATTGGTCATCTCCTTTAGCAGGAGGAAATATTTTGGTAGAGATCATGAGTTATTATTTGAGAAACAGAAAAAACAATAACAAAAAAACAACAACAGTGGCCTTGGGTGAAACAAGATTTCAGTTAAAGTACACTAGGAACACAACATAGAGAGAAGAGATTGAGTACTTAGGAGATTTCTCTGAGGACAGGCTATAAATTCCTTTGAAGGCAATGAAGTATGTCTTGCAAGTAGCAGGCTGGGAGCATTCAGGGAGGAGTGGATGATACCTAATGGCTAGCTGTCTGCAGGTGCCCCAGAAGACAGTCTGATCAAGAAAAGCAAACATTGAAATTCTGAGTAGATTAGTCACCCATCTTCTCTCTCTCTTAGGATTAAAACTTTAAAAGTGAAAAAATGAAACCATAAAAATTCCAGAATGTCCTTAAGGTTATAAATGTTTTTCTAAGTATTATAGCAAAACTGGAAACTGTAAAGAAAAGGTGAATAGAGAGGGTCACCTAAATGTTTAAAATATGGGTGATATAAAAAAAGCAAAGAGAGAGATAAAAAAGATTAAAAAAAAAATCATACTTGATATGAACAAGCCAGCAGAAAATACATACACATATTTTAGTATTGATTTCAAACTAAGAAAATACATTATAATATATGTGACAAACCACATAAACTCTTAAAAGTGTATAAATAATTACAAGAGAACCCAAAAGAAAATGGACAAAGCAGAGTGTGTAGTGTGCAGATAACCAGCACAAATATTACTGAGGGAGCTTGCTAAGAACAGAGATATGTAAGATTTTCTCTAGTCTTATGAATGTAAATCTCTGAAGGGAGAGATCATCTATCTACATATTTCCCAGGTAATTCCATACATAAGGAACTTGACCATCTATTAGTTTAATAAAGTAATTGTCACATTGAAAAATATTGGTAAGTACATTTAAGAAAATATTTTATACCACAGTTAAAATAAAGAAAGAGTAATGAATGTAACAGCATTAAATTGCAAAGGTTAAATATAAAATATTTTATGGTATCGTTTATGGGTGAGCAAAAAATTAGCCACTCGAAAATGATAGAACTTTAACTGACACAAACTTACTGAAGGCTATTTTGAAAAGATGCATAAAAATATTCCATGTTTTTCTGGGCATTTATCATAATGAAAAGGACATTAATATTACAAGTGTTTTAAGTATAGATAATTCATTTCACTATCGATTTCAACAATAAAAGTTAAACCTTTCTGAATGTCCAGTAATATAAATTTATTTCAATATATTATGGTACATTCATTGGATTAAATATTAATGGCTATGATTTCTTGAATTTTATCTGTATTGAAAATTTAAAGTCATTATTTAGAAACATGCATTTCAAACTTTGAACTACCAGAATTTGTATATGCATCTTCTTAAATAAGGGTGTTTTCATACTTTTCAATGTTATAACAGTTCATGGAAACAAAAAATCTACTGAAAGAAAAAAATTAAGTATATTAATAGTAAAGGTGTAGTAACAAAATGTCATTTTCTTTTTAAAAGAATACCTACATCAATAGTGAGTCGTTCTGGTATGATTTCTCCCAACTTTCTTTTTTTCTGTAACATTGCTAATAATTTGTGTGTACAGTTAACTAGGGCAGCAGATGTGATATTCTCCTAAAAGACAGAATGAAATAACTTGAGACATGAACAGTCATACTCATTTGCTGTTATGTTTCATTATGTTGAGATAACATTGTAATTGTGTAAAATTAATATACATGCGCAAAATGCTAGGAACCATAGTGGAAAAAGAAATAGAATTCTATAAAAGAGAAGAGAAAAAGATTGAAGTCACATGGTTTTTGGTATTCATTAAAGGTGAAGGTTAAAATCCTTATTTAGATATAATTACACATCTAAAAAATTTGGCAGTTTCCTAATTTGAACAGTATGGAAGAAAAAAGTAATATTATTCAACTGTAAAATTCCCATTTCTCTCATTCGAACACATATTAGTTCATAAAATTTATGCAAATGATGAACATCACTTGTGGTCTACTGCCTGAGTGAACTGTATGTTGACAAGCACATTTTTTACTTTATTTATTAGCTAGAATATTAAAAATAACCAGAATTAAATACATTTTTATTATGTAATATATAACGATACTTTGGTAAAACCATGCTCTTTCCTTGCCCTTTACCATCCCATCCTTCCTTTTATCTTTCAACAAGCTAATCAAGAAAGTTCTTTAGATTCAAGGAGAGCATTTTTAATAAGCTTTTCTCCTCATGGCTTTGTAATATATGGCCTTTTTAAATATATTGTTTAGATAGTTAAATATGACTGTGCAAAAATATTTTGAACATGACATTCTCATAAAAACTGCTGTAATCAAAAACATATCAGCTATTGATTGTTTATATTTAATAGGTCATTAATGTTTAGAAGCAGCCACAATGTTAATTGTTAGGTGAAGAAACTAGACATGTTAAGAAAGCATTCTTACCTTATACAAAGATCAACTCAAGATGGATCAAAGACCTAAATATAAGAGCCAAGACCATAAAGATCTTGGAAAGCAGTGTAGGGAAACATCTACAGGACCTTGTAATAGGAAATGGCTTCATGAATATCACACCAAAAGCACGAGCAGCAAAAGAACAAATAGATAAATGGAACTTCCTCAAAATTAAAGCCTTCTGCACCTCAAAGGAGTTTGTCAAGAAAGTAAAAAGGGAACCCACACAATGGGAGAAAATATTTGGCAACCATATATCTGATAAGAGACTTATAACTTGCATATATAAAGAACTCATATATCCTGAAATCAAAAAGATAAACAACCCATTTAAAAAATGGGAAAAAGATTTAAACAGACACTTCTCCAAAGAAGAAATACAAGTGGCTAAAAAGCACATAAAAAAATGCTCCAAATCTCTAGCTATCAGGGAAATGCAAATCAAAACTACAATGAGATACCATCTTACTCCATAAGATTGGCAGCTATGAAAAAAAACAGAAGAATACAAATGCTGGAGAGGATGTGAAGAAAGGGGAACACTCATCCACTGCTGGTGGGAATGCAGAAGGATCCAACCATTCTGGAGGACAGTTTGGAGGTTTCTCAAAAAACTAACCATAGATTTGCCATATGACCCAGCAATACCACTGCTGGGTATATACCCATCAGAACTGAAAACAAGGACACAAACCGATATATGTACACCAATGTTCATAGCAGCATTGTTCACTATCGCCAAAAGTTGGAATCAATCCAAATGTCCATCAACAGACGAGTGGATCAATAAAATGTGGTATATACACACAATGGAATACTACTCGGCTGTAAGAACAAATACACTACAATCACACGTGATAACATGAATGAACCTTGAGAATCTTATGTTGAGTGAAGCAACCCAGGCATTGAAGGACAAATATCACATGACCTTAATGATATGAAATAAGCAAACTGCCTCAGAGAGCTAGAGTCTGGAAAAGAGGTTTACAGGAAATCGGGGGGTGGAGGAAGGATGTGAGTTAACGTCTGCAGGGGTGGAATCTGTGATGAGCTGGTGGTAAGTATGAGCACAAAGAAGGGACAAAATGGGGGCAAGGGGTTGCCTTTGGGAGGGGTTTTGTGGGTTTGAGGGGGGCTGGGGATGGGCAGAGGGGTAATATTGTCCAAAAATTGGGGGGAGGGAGGGGCAACATACGAACATGGGAGAGTGTCAGGTGTTCGTTGAGAAACAAAATGTTGAGAAAATCGTATCAAAGTATAAGTAGGAGGGTTACCTGTTTAGGATGCTCAGGGGGTATGGTCTGATGCGGGACGGACTCCGGGGGAATAGCTGAAGGCTCATTTTGCCAAGGTGGGTTGTACCATTGGGAAGAGACCCAAGAAGTGAGAGTTGGGGTGGACCCACCCACATCCTGGGGAGGACTAATGCCATCAAATAGAGAGAACTGTATCTCTAGTGAGAAAGGATGGCTCCCAGGGCATTAGGGCAGTTGAGAAAGTCAGGCCCTGAATACTGCTGCAAGTATTTCTGGACATGGCTTCTTGGGAAATGGAGATTGGCTGGCGTTGTGGGCCCCAAGGGGAGGGGAAAATGGATGTGGAATGGATGAAACCAAGGTAAATATGGGGGCAAGAGAGTAGTTTTGTGAGAGCACACGAGGATGAATATAAAACATGTAATATTACACCAAAAACATACAGGGGACGACAGACTAATAATGTAAACCATAAGGCAAAACATAGGATAACTAAAAAATTCAGAAAACTGTACAACCTAAAGTATGGAACACATAGTAAGCACAGATGTCACCTTGCTTGAAAGCTATTGTTTCGGAATCTGTACATCAGTTTCAGGAAATATGATATGAATAAGTTAAAAGATTATCACTGTGGAAGGGAAAAGGTTTTATGGTGGATCTGGGGAAGTACTGTATATTGTATATATGAATTTCGGTGATCTAAGACTCTTGTGAAGCTGACATTATGTTGGGATTCACTTTACAGGAAGTTTTGGATCACAGAGTGGTTCAACAAAGGCAGCGGAGAAATACTGATATAGGATGTTATTGACAGGATATATATGTTTGACAGGGACTTATACAGGGCATATGCACAGGGTATATGATAATGTCTAGATATACTCATAGTGGAAACAATTAAAAACAACAGCTGGGGGGTACTGGGCTCCTGGCTGGGGGGTCACTGTCGTGGGCCCTGGGGGAGCAGCGGCAGTCCCCCAGTTGCAATGGCAAGAACCAGGAAGGAAGGAGGGCCCAACAATGGGCTCCTGATACTAATGGCTATGCTTTTGAGCCTATACACCTGCAATAAGAACAAGGCCTAGAGTAGCACTGTGCCTGGGTGTTTCCTCCTGACAGCCTTCATGTTACTCAAATGTGGCCACTCTCACAGCCAAACTCAGCATGTAGATGCAGTGCATTTCCCCCAGCGTGGGACATGACACCCGGGGATGAGCCTCCCTGGCACCGAGGGATCACTACCACATACCAGCTGAAGATGGAACTAGAAAATGACCTTGAATTAAAGAATCAATATGGATCAGCAGAATATCTCTATCTACATATAATAACATGACTTCAAAATGCTGTTTGACCTAATGTAAGGGGGAAATGGAAAGGAGAAATGAGATTATAAGGCTATGAGTCTCTAAAAAAGAGTATGGAGGATGTCAGAAGGAATGCCCTTATGCACAACTGAGCAGAGTCTAAGATACAGATAAAGTAGATACAACCCCAGGTATTGGTTCTTTTGAGGGATAAAGAGACCCACAGGTTCTATGGTCATGGCAGATGGGGTTCACTGCCATGGCAGATTGCCCTTCTTTGGAGCTGGTGTTTCTGCGTGATGGAATTGGACTCAGAGGGGATCTCTTTTCACAGACTAGCATGCTACTTTATTGGAATTGTAATAGGTGCTGGGGTTTAAGATATTTTTAGGGGATTTGAATCTCTGGACTGATAATATGACACCCAGGCCCAGAGCCTCAACAGACTTCAGCTCCTACACTTTGATTTATTGGACTTACCCCACTCAGCTAACATGCAGTTGAAGAAGGTCAACCACCACACCATGGAGCCTAGAGTGTCTACAATTGAAAGCAGGAGAAGTGCATCCAGTATCCATGTGGAATCTAAGCCCCCACTTGACATAGATGTGCAATGGACGCAACCAATCCAATGTCCACAGAGAAAATGTGGAATGGGTGTGGGAAGGGTAGCCATGGTGGCTGCTGGGTTTGGGGAATGGGAGGAAGAGATGGGATGTGGAGGCATTTTTGGGACGTGGAGGTGTCCTGGGTGGTGCTTCAGGGACAATTACGGGACATTGTAGATCCCCCCAGGGCCCATTGGATGGAACGTGGGAGAGAGTGGGCTATGATGTGGACCATTGACTATGGGGTACAGTGATGCTCAGAGATGTACTTACCAGGTGCAATAGATGTGATACGATGATGGGAGAGAGTGTTGCTGTGGGGGGAGTGGGGGTTGGGGGCGGTAGGGTTGAATGGGACCTCATATTTTTTTGATGCAATTTTTAAAAATAAATAAATAATTTTTAAAAAAACCGCAGTATTTTGTATTGATTGGTTGATAAAATGTGAGCAGAATCTCTGAAGAGTCAGATGATTTCCCCTAGGAAGAATGGTTCAGTATTCCCTAACTCAGTGTTCACAGTGGCTTTGTAGAACATGACTGCCGTGAAAAATGGGAATGAATTGTGTACATGTGTGTGTATACATTAAATACACATCCTTACATATATAAAAAAAAAGAAAGCATTCTTAAATGTGTGCTGTTTGTGAACTTTCTCTATTATGGCAGGTAATTTAGTCTTGCAACAAATTAGTTCAAATAATATAATGAACTGATCATATAGGTTATAAACCTACCAAATAGCAATGGTTTAATCAAGTAAACTTATTGTTTTAGTGTTCAGGGACTGCCATAATAAAGTCCAACAGGATTTAAAACAGTAAAATGTGGGGAGGTTTAAAATAACAAAAATGTATTGTTTCATAGTTCTGGAAGCTAAAAGTCTGACATGAATATATCCTACGGTCATAGTACCTGTGATGCCTCTAGAGTAGAGGTTCTTAACCAGGAGTCCACGGCCCCCAAGGGGACCATGGAAAGATTTCAGTGGATAGGTGAGCTTGAATTGTTAAAAAAAAGAAACCACAACTTATTATCTTTATTTTCTCTGACCTTTAACTGAAATCTAGCATATCCTTCACATATGAATGTATGCAATAAATTACAGTAGTATTCATTTCATGTCACATTACAGTTGCTGCATATTTAAAAATTCGCTTATGCTCATCCATACTTTGAAATTATGGTAGTTGTTAGACCCAATGCTAGATGAGTGTCATAAAACTATCTGCCACTACATTCTGAGAAGGGGATCTGTGACTTTCAAGGTTAAGGACCCCTGTTCTAGGGAACAATCCATTCTATGCCTATTCTTGGCTTCTGGCAGTGGCACATCTCAATTTCTGCTTCCTTGGCCTTAAAAGGCTGACTTCTCTCTCTACCAAACATCGATTTATTATCAGTCATATTGTATTAAGGGCCCACCTTAATTCAGTTTGGCTTCCTTAACTAATAACGAGTACAAAGACCCTATTTCCAAATTAGTTCACATTCACAGACTGGGGGTTAGTACTCAAACATGTCTTTTTCAGAGATACAATTTAATACATAGCATTTACCAAGGTGATAATAAAGAATGATCCATAATTAAAATGGGAAATATTTTAATTACACATACTCTACTCAAAAACAAAATAATGAATGAGGAAATTTGGGATTGAAAAAATGTTTATTTAATTATAATTTGGTTTCAGCTACTTGAAAGAGAAACCCAAAATAAGAGTGGCTTAAACAAGATAGTTTATTTCTCTCACTTAATCCAGATGTTGAATTCAAAGATCTTACAAAGGTTAGACTTTACTTGATTGTCCAGGAACCCAAATTCTTGCTAGGGTTTTGCCTTGTCATCCATAGCAAGTTTACTTCATCTGCATACTCAAAGTTAGTTCATTTCCATGTTTCATGAAGTGAAGTAGAGTAAGAAGAGGAGATCATCACTCCTTTTACAAAAAAACTAGGAAATAAACCACAGATCTTCCACTTCTGTGTCACTGGCCAGTTTGTCTCGTTGTCACATCTTGCATCTAGTATAAGGGATGTTTGAACATGTATGTTTGTTTGTTTGTTTGTTTGTGGGAAACACGATTCGATAGCCAGAAATCGTTTAAACTCTTGTTGTTTTTTTCTTGTCTTTGTTTTATTGTGTTATGGGTTAAGTTTGGGAGTGGGAAGGGCTAAGACTAGTTTTGCATAAGGAAAAGATCTTGGTGCTCACCAATTTGGTAAAACTTGATGAGATTCAGGGTATAATTTGAAGGTAAAATTTATTATATGACTTCTACAATTATCCATTGCACAATATTGTTTGCCAACTATATATGCGCCACTATCATATGTAAGTGGGATACATCAATCAAAAAAAAACAAATGATAATTACTAATAACAGATTATTCTAATGAAAGGCATAATAAACAACGAAACAGAAAATGTGTGGTATTTTAGAGAATGATAAATGCTATGAAGGCTAATTTTACATGTCAACTTGGCTAGTTTATTATGTCCAGTTGTCTGGTCAAATACTAAGTTAGTAGTTACTATTTGAAATATTTCATAGATAGAAGTATCTACAATATTTTGAAATTAAATAAAGGAAATTTACCTCCATAAAGTGGGGATCCTTATAGAATCAGTTGAAGGTCTTAACAGTAAGAATTGAAGGTTCCAGGGGCCAGAAGAATTTCTTCCTCAAAGCTCAATATCAACTCTTATTGAAATTTTCAAACTGCCAGCCTCCCTAAAGGATTTCAGACTCAAAAATTCAATTCAATACCAAATGATGTCATAAAATTGGCACAGTGAGATGTTCCAGGGATCTGTCACCCTACAGAGTTTTAAACAAAGAACAAAATCTCACACAACCTTCTTTTTCAAAGCTCTTGGAATGTGTTAAAGGGTTGAAATAACTGGACGAATACTAAATCAAGAAAAGGCAAATTAAAACAGTAAGAAAAATTCATGGTGTCCTTGCTGTCCCTTCCTTTACCTCCTTTTCAATTCAGTGTGGAAGACTCCATTGTGGTTCCCTGGTACTGAATACAGAGGGAGCAGAGTAATCCTTGTGCACATATTCTGTTGCATGTATGCTTATGTTAGTCTGCCTGGTGGCCAACTGAAAGACTCAATAAGGATATTGGGTTCAAGTTTCCTGACTCAGAGCTTGCCCGTCAAATGGAGATGTTTACAGAAGAGATAGACAACTACAAGTGAACGGTCAAGTTACATCTGCCTGAAGCAAAATAGTGCTGGCTTTGGCATGTGTAATGCAGCACCTGGGAAAAGAGAAGAGATTATGTTCTAAGGTAAGGCACATACAGATCTGTGTGAATAGGGGCATTCCTAGGGCTGTACACAAAATCCCAAAACAAGACACATAAGCAGAATAGACTGCTGCTACCCTTACAGTTTCACTTTCATGTTCTTCAGAAGTATTAATAGTTAGGCTAAACTCTGAAGGAGAACAGTCAAACAAGTTAATCTGAAAAGAGTACAGAGGCTGTAATGTTATTATTTTTATTTCCTGGAATACAAATAAATCTTTATCATAACGACGTGACAATAGCTGAATACAAAATTAAGGAACAGATCCTCAGTGATAAATTTCCAGAAATAAAACATTAGAATGCTGAAAAGACCTATGCATAAGAAATATAGCCAGAAATACAAATAAATCAAAACTGAGACTAATCCACTTCACGGGGGAATTCTACCAAACATTCCGAAAAGTTTTATCTCTGATTCTGTTCAAACTCTTTCAAAAAATTGAAATGAGGGAATATTCCCTAACTCGTGCTATCTGGCATCATCATCTTTATACCAAAGTCAGATAAAGACATCACATGAAAAGAAAACTACAGAATATAGATGCAAAAAACCTCAGCAAAACACAACAAACAAAATCCAACACCATACTGAAAGAATTATATACCACAGTCAAGTAGGATTTATCCCTGGTATGCAAGGTTGGTTCAACATAAGAGTATCAATTAAAGTAATATATCACAGGAACAGAATGAAGGAAAAAATACATGATCACCTCAATTGACGCAGAAAAGGCATCTCACAAAATGCTTAATAGTGAAAGACTTAAAGTTTTCCATCTAAGATCAGGAAAAAGATAAGGATGTCCAATATCACCACTCTTATTAAATATAGTACTAGAAATTCTTGCCAGAGCACTTAAGCAAGAAAAGAAACAAAAAGCATCAATATTGGAATGGAAGAAGTGAAAAAAATCACTATTTGTGCATGACATGACCATATAGATAGAAAGCCCTTAAAACTCTACAATAAAGCTTTGAGAACTGATATATGAGTTCTGTAAAGTGGCAGGATATAAGATTAACATGCAAAAGGCAGTAACATTTATATACAACAAAAATGAACAATCTGAGGAGGAAATCAAGAAAAATTCAATTTAAAATAACAACTAAAAGAATTAAATATCTAGGAATAAATTAAAGATATAAAGGACTTGTACACTGAAAACTTCACAACATTGTTAAAGGAAATCAAAGAAGACCTAAATAAATGGAATAAGAATATTCCATGTTCATGGATTGGAACAGTAAATATAATTAAGATGTCTGTCCTATCAAAATTGATTTACAGATTTACCACAATTCAATAAAAATTACAACAGTATATTTTTACTGAATTGGAAAAGCCAGTTATGAAATTTATTTCGAAGGGCAAAGGACCCTGAATAGAAAAAAATCATATTCACAAAGAAAAATGAAACTCGAGGAATCACGCTACCTCACTTTATTTATTTATTTTCTTCTTTATTTTATTTTAATGGTACATTAAAAAATATGAGGTCCCCATATACCCCACACCACATCCACCCCACCCCTCTCACATCAACCTCTTCAATCATTGTGGCACATCCACTACACCTGGCAAATACATTCTGTAGCACCACTGTACCACATGGACAGTACCTCACTTTAAAACACAACAAATCTACAGTAGTCAAAACTGCATGGTATTGGCACAAGGATAGACATACTGACCAATGGAGCCAAATTGAGAGTTCTGACATAGATTCTTTCATATATGGTCAAATGATATTTAACAGGGCCATTAATGTCACTCAACTGAGACAGAATGGCCTCTTCATCAAATGATGTGTAGACAACTGCATACCCATTTCCAAAAGAATGAAAGAGGATCGCCATCTCATTGCCTGTACAAAATTAACTCAAGAAGGATCAAAGATCTGAATGCAAGAGCCAAGGCCATAAACTCCTAGAAAATAATGTAGGGAAGCATCTATGAGATCTTGTGGTAAGAAATGGTTTCATAAACTATCACCTCACGTGTGAGCAACAAAAGAAAAAATAGATAAATGGGAGTTCCTCCAAATTAAATGCTTTTGCACTTCGAAAGAGTTTCTCAAGGAAGTGAAAAGGCAGCTACTCAATGGGAGAAAATATTTGGTAAACATTTATCTGATTAGGGCCTAATATCCAGTATGTATAAAGAAAGCCTCATCTCATCTCAAAAATAAAGAGACAAACAATGCATATAAAAAATGGGCAAGATATTTGAACAGATACTTTTCCAAAGAAGAAGTACAAAATGACTAAAACACACATAAAAAAGCTGCTTGACATCACTAGTAATTAGGGAAATACAAATCAAAACTATAATGAGATATAATCTTACACCTATTAGACTGGCAGCTGTTTAAAAAATAGAGAACTGCAGGTGTTAGAGAGAATGTGGAAGGGAAACCTCATCCACTGCAGGTAGGAATGTAGAATGGTGCAGCCATAGTAGAGGATGGTTTAGCCATTCCTCAGGAAGTTAACTGTAGACTGCCATATGATCCAGCAATCCCACTGCTGAATATATACCCAGAAGAATTGAAAGCAGGGGCACAAACAGTGTGTACACCAATGTTCATAGTAGCATTATTAATTATTCACTATTGCCAAATTTGGAAGCAACCCAAGTGTCTATCAACAGATGAATGGATGAGCAAATTGTGGTATACACATACAATGGAATATTACTCAGCTCTAAGAAGGAATGAATTATTGACACATGGGAAAACATGGCTGAATTTTGCAGACCTTCTGCTGAGTGAAGTAAGCCAGTCACTGAAGGACAGATACTACATGACCTCACAGATATGACCTAAAAATATTGAGCAGTCTCGTAGAACTAGAGTCTGGAAGATAGATTATTGGGAGACAGAAAGGGAGTAAAGAGTGATGAGTTGATGCTCAATATGGGCAAAATCTATGATAAGAAGAAAGGGGGTGGTTTGTCAGTGGATGGGGGTGATGATGGTACAATGATGTGATTGGGGTTAATGATTCTGGGTGTGATGGTCAGCAGGATGGGGAAATGATTGGGTTGGACTATCCATGGCCTGAAGGGGCACTGGAAGAAGGAACAGGTAAACACTGGGTATTTGTAGGTCTGTGGTTAATAAGACAATGGTAGGAATGTTCTTTTGTCAAATATGGCATTAAAGAGTTACTAGTGCAGGGCATCAGGGGTGGGGGGATATGTGGGAGAGGGCACACCTGGGGCATACTTCTAAGGAATATGAAAGTGTTCATCTGGTCATAGGGTGTTATTTTTGTGTCAAACATAATAAAAAAGAAAATATTGTACTCTCATCCTGGGAAGTCCTGCTATGTTTTCAATTAGAGGGGCAAGAATCTCTTGAGAATATAGGCAGTACCTAATAAAAGAAAGCAGACCAATATGTCAAGCCATCAATATTAATGCACATAAGTATGAACATTATTCTTCAAAAATTGAAATTTAGTGATGACCATAGTTCCAGGTGTGTGCATGGGGGGAAGAATAAATGGAACATAGAGCACTTTTAGGGCACTGCAATTATTCTTCATGATCTTACAATGACAGATATAGGCCTTCATACATTTTGTCAAAACCTATTAAAGTGTACAGTGAAAAATGTAAAATGTAAACCATAATGTAATCCATTGAACATATTTATTGGCAATGCTTCAATGTTTGTTCATCCATTGTAACAAATGTACCTGAGTCATGTAAGATGTTACTAACAGGGGGAAATGTGAGAGGGGAAGGGAGTATGGTATACAGGAATCCTGTGTATTTCCTGTGTGATCTTTGTGTAAACTAAAGCTTCTTTGAAAATAAAGTGAAAAAAGATAACAACTTATCGTGATGAAAGACACAATGCAAACAATTGTTTTGCACTTTGTTATTTTTATTATTTTTTAATTATTTTTATTTATTTATTTCTTGCTATGTTTGGGGGAGGTTTTGAAATGCAGAAGGGTCACAGCTGTGGCAGGGAAGAATCACTGTTGTGGGATGTCAGTGCTGGGGGAGAAAAATGGGGGGTGCACATGGGGCATGACTCTATGGAATATGAATGTGTTCAAGTGGTCATAGTTGTTATCTCAGTAGGTGGAGATCCAGACTATATGAATGAATATTGAAATCCTATCCTGAGTAGTCCTTTTACATTCTCTAATAGAGTGGCAAGAATCCCTAGAATACATGGGCATGCCTAGGGAAGGAGGACAGACCATTAAGCTGGCCCTTGATACTGATGCTTGTAGTTATGAATCTCTTTTTCGTGAAAATGAAACTTAGATTAGTATCACATATTTCCCAAGAGTTACCTTCTGAAAGCTTTCTTGTTGCTCAAATGTGGCCTCTCTTTAAGCTAGACTCAGCATATAAAATTACTACTTTCCCCCTGGCGTGGGACATGACTCCTGGGGATGACCCTCCTTGGCACTGAGAGATTATTACCAAGCACCAACTTGTGATGCATTTGGAAGAAGACCTTGGCCAAAAGGGGGAAATCCAAAATACAAATGAATTTTCATAGTTAAGAGTTTTCAAAGTGAGTTGGGAGGTCATCCCAGAAGTTATGCTTATGCATGTTTCAGGAGGATCTCATTGACTGCCACAGTGAACAATACTTGGGGTGCTCCTGAGGGTTCTAGAGCCATATAAACACCACAGACATGACTGACAACCCTGGGAATTCTGCACCATGTCAATGGGCCTTATCTTGGAATATATGATAACCTATCTCCCCAATGTATTGGAGTTAGACTCATATATAATTTTCCTACACTTGTTCTTATGCCCCTTTTATTTGAAGCTATAATTAGCATTATATCCATTAAATATGTGTACCTGAGATTTAAATCCTCCATCTGTTTTTATGCTGGTTGGCCTGGAATCTCAGCAGAATTGCAGCCAACACCTAATCTCCAGTTCATTGGATTCACCCCAGACAACCAAGGAAAGGATAATGATGGGCAATGCCCAGCCCCAAAATTGGAAACTATCTACAACTGCAAGCAATATAATTCCATTCATCTGTCCCATGGGATCTAAGCCCTTCTCAGTCAGAACCAGAGTGGGCATCACCATTGAAAAAGCCTCAAGATTGAGGAATGAACAAACATATGTGGTGAAAATGCATTTATGGACTAAAATAGACATATTATTATTCCTGTAATGGGTATTTTTTGCCACATGTGTAACTTGTAACATTGATATAAAGGCAGTGGTCACCAAGGGCTCTGAGGTGAAGGAAACAAAATAGGTGTAACATGGAGCATTTTGGGGACATTGGAATTGCCCTCATGGCATTGCAATGACATATAAAAGCCATTATACATTTTATCAAGGCCTATAAAATTGTGTGGTGCAAAGTATAAACCATAAGGTAAACTATAGACTATAGTTAGTAGCAATATGTATTCATCAGTTGTAACAAATGTACTATAATAACAAAAAATGTTAATGTGGAAAAGTAAGGAAGGATGGTGGGGTATATCATAATTCCCTAGACTTTTCAATGAAACATGTATGTACTCTAAAGCGGCTTTAACAATAAAATAATTTTTTTAAATTTTGAAAATATTTTAGGATTGGGACAGGAAAATGGAAGAGAGGAGAGTAATGGAAGAGGTGATGGAGGAGGACCTGGTGATCAAGGAGAGGATAAATCAATCTGGAGTTAAGGAACAAAGGTCTGGAAGAGGTAGCAGAGTGAGTCCTTGATAATTGCCCACTTATCAAAGTAAAAAATTTAGGGCCTGGAAAGTACTTTAAGGAACTAATTTATGAGTATGGCTAATGTAGAACTAAGTTCACTGGCTCTGCTTTCCAGTTTAAATATGTTTTGAAAGTTGGAATTTAGTGACTATATAATTTCTAGAGGCTTTGAATTCTGGCTGAGAAATACTCAAATCTTACCTACCTCATTCTGAATGGAAACAAAGTCAAACATCTCAGCACAGTAGATGCTCTGCAAAATGTCTGAAATTGTGAGATCACAAATCTGGAAGATTATAGAGAAAATATTTATTATTCATTTTTTTAATATTACATTAAAAAAATATGAGGTTCCCTTAGACACTTAGATGGGTTTGATCAGAAGGCTAATGAAACACCAGAACTTAAAGAGAAGAATGATGAGGATGGAGATAATGATGATGAAGAGGAAGATGAAACTGACCCACTTGAAGGGTATGAAGAAGAGGAGGAGGAAGATGAGGAGAAAGAGAGGATGAAGATGAAGCAGACTCAGAATTAGGAGAGAGAGAAGTGAGTCTCTCATACTTTGTGAAAGAAGAAATCCAAGATGAAGATGATGATGACTTTGTTGAAAAAAGAGCAGAATAAAAAGAAAAAAGGTCTTCAAGGGGAGAAGAGGAAACAAGATGCTGAAGATGCTGTAAAGGAAGAAAATAAATAGACATTCTAAGACTAGATTCCCTAATGTTTCTGGGTTTGCAATAGAGGAACAGCATCTTCTTTGTTTCTTCATGTACGATAGCTATCCCTACTGAAGATGATGTGCAACTTTTTATAAGAAAAATGTGGTTTTATTATTTTGAACATTTTATCTTTCCAAAGATTTATGTGTCTGTTCATGACAAGATTGTGTATAAAACAAATTTTTCATTGACAGTACTGTATAACTCCCTAGCAATTATTTGGAATCTTAATTTTTCTAATTCAAGTTCATTTTAATTAGTTAGAGTCCATAATTAAAGCATGTTAGGTTTTACACAGATTTAGTATGGTGCATTTAATTTTTAGGTTTTAAACATTTTTTAATAGACTAATTGAAATCACAGCAAACTTTAATAATAAATGGCAATAGTTTTCTGAATAATTTGGTTTATTTAGAGATGACTCAGAAACCTTTAGTTCAAAGATAATGACTTTTTTTGGCTAAGAGTATTTGGGTACTTTTTGTCTCATGTGTAATTTGGAAAAAAGAATCTATTCAGCAATAAAGCTCATGGATTTTATGGTGGCTTTTGAAATCTATGAAGCAGGTAAATGAAAATATTTTATTCTTGAAGAAAAAAATCGCTTATTCTAAGTTCAGAGACAAGCAGATGAGCTCTTTTTTCTTCAAGCTGCAGATCATGACTTGTTAAGGTTTTGTTTGTCTTTAGGTATACATTCTTTGTCCTCTCAGCAATTCCTTTATAATCACCTTCCTTTCTTATTTTAGTTCCTTCCTTTTACCTGAAAAAAAAAACAAAGCAAAAACAAAACAAAACAAAAAACCCTTGGGGATACCCAGGAAAACCTTTAGTCTTATACCAAAACCACTTTTTCAGACCTGCCTCAGTCTTTAAAAGAACTAGTAAAAGAAATTGAATATATTCTCAAGTACAAATAGTATTATACATACAGTTTTACGCAAGATGTTCTGATTAATGTAAATTTCTCTATGTTGACATTGTGTATAGACTGTGTGGGTAGGATTAAGAAAAAGAAGCATAGCAAGCTTTTGGGAGTAGCAGCATTACTCTTCAAAAGGCATAAAAATTGTCTATTGATAATTAATTAGACATTCAAGTCAATATTTTAAAATTGGTTTCCAAAATTACTTACATACCACTTTGTAAAGTACTTTTAATTTTCAATTTTTCTTCCTATAGTTACAGTGCATTACCAGATATTACAGCATTTTATTCAATTATAGTAGGCAGTTGGAAAATTATTTGAAAGTAAATCGATATAAATATTAAAATTTGTTTTCAAATGGATGTCAATAAAAACTAGACAAACATTTGGGATAAATGCGAATGTACATGTATTCATTCCTTTTATGGCTACTAAATAAATTATGAGTGGATAAGTACCTCTCCCATTTGTCATGGAAATTCCACTCAGCTATCTATTTTTCCCCCTTTGTTCTGAATATTTGCAAATAGTTTTAAAGTTAGTGTCAGCAAATCAATTGAATTTATGTTTAAGAACTGGGGCACATTTAAATTACAGCATATAATGCTACTTTTTATTTTAAAATATAATATTTTGGGGCTTTAAAGAAAAAAAAACTTGAAGTTATTTCTGGAGAAACAAATTCTGACAACTGACTGAAATAAAATATTTGGGCTAAGTTCAGCAGAGAGATAGAAATCTCCAAAAGACTTAACATTTTATTCCTTTTTAACAATCGAAATATCCCATTTTAGTCCATAAAAGTTTTCATTGCATAGTATACTGAGTTATAAAATACTTATTTTTGAAATTAAATCTATATATTGACTTTCTTATCAATCATTTTATTGTGCAATCAAAAATAGAGTTTGAAAAAACACAGCCTCCTGATAACTTTTAAAACTTATCTTCTTTGTGGGTGTTACTTTTATGCAAATAAGTAAGAGTGGGTTTTATATTTTGTAGAGGTTTTTGGTCCTATTTTAATGCTTTGTTTTTTTTTTTGGCAGCATGTATATAGTGTGTTAAGTTCCTAAATAATCTCTCCTTACAATAATTTGTCCAAATTTGCTTTGAATAAATTCATGAAGTGTTAAAAACAAATACAAAAAAAAAGAATCAACATGTTATGTATAATGTAGCCTTACTAAGATTGACTACTGATTTCTTATCACAAACCATGGTGGCAGTAAGGCAGTGCAATGACAAAGTTAAAGTGCTGAAAGAAAGCAAAAATGCCAACCAAGAATCTCTATCTGGGAAAACTGTCTTTCAAAATGAAGAACGTTTAATAATTCTCAGAAAAACAAAAGTTGAGAGAGTTCATGACAACTTGACCAATGCTACATAAATTATTAAGGGAGTACTTCAGATTAAAATAAAATCTCATTACACAATAGATCAACCACATGAAGAAATAAAGATCTGCAATACAGATAAATATATAAGAGAATATAATGTTATTAGTATTTCATTTTTGGTTTGTAGCTCCACTTTTTATTTCTCACAGGTCCTAAAATGCAAATGCAGAAAGAATATGATAAATCTATGGTTATGGGCACACAGGGTATAAAAATGTAATTTGTGATAAAAACGACATAAATTTGGGAGGCCGGAAGGATATGGGAATTTAGATCATATATTCTATTGAAGTAAAGATTGTTAGAGATTTAGGATGTTAAATTTAAGCACAATGGTAACCACAAAAAATCTGAAAAACTGAACATAAGAATATTATAAGAAATTCTAAAGGGTTTATTATAATCAACTAAATACAATATATGCTGTAGTTGATGAATAGAGGGACAAAAATTTATGACTTAGAAAAATGAAATACTAAAATTGCAGAAGCCCAGCATTATCAGTAGTTACTTTGAATGTATATGGGTAAAACTCTCCAGTGAAAAGGCAAAGATTAGCATGATGGATAATAAAGCATATTCCACTCATATATCCTTTAGAAAGGATTCACCTTAAGTTCAAAGACATATGTAGGTTGAAATTGAAAGGATGGAAAAAAAATTCCATGCAAATAGCAACCAAATAAGAGCAGGAGTGACTATAGTAATATACAGACAAAGCAGACTTTAAATAAGAAACAAACTTAAAAGGGATAAAGGACATTATTTAGACAATTCATCAAATGTTATAATAATCATAAACCTATATGCACCTAACAGAGCCTCAAAATATATGAAGTAAAGACTGATGGATTTGAGGGAGAAACATGTCTCCACCTTAAGGGTAAGATACTTAAATACATCATTTTCAATAATAGATAGATCACTAAGAAAATAGGGGACCTGAACAACATTATAAAAACAAAACAAAACAGGAACTTACCATCACATAGAGAACATACTGTTCAACAACAGAATATGTTTTCCTTTCAAGTGCACACAGATCATTTTCAATGATAGTCCATATGTTAGGTCACTAAATAAGCCTCAATAAATTTGAAAGTTTGAAACCATACAAAGTATCTTCTCTGACCACAATGGAGTAAAGCTAAATATCAAAGACAGAGAAGAACTGGAAAGCTCACAAGGAAATTAAATAATGCACTATTTACCAGCCAATGTGTCAAAGAAGGACTCATGAGGCAAATTATGAACTATCTTGAGATGACTAAAAATGAAAGCACAGCTTATCAAAATTCATGGGATGCAGCAAAGGCAGCTTTCAGGGGAAAAGTTATTGCTTAAATTAAAACATAAAAATAGAAGATCTCAAATTAGTAACCTAACCTCACATGAACAGGAACTAGAAAAAGAAGAAAAACTAAACCCAAATGAACAAAAAGAAGGGACTGGGAATGATTAGAGTGGAGATTACTGAAGTAGAAAATATGAAAAACAATGTAGAGAACAAAAAAAAAACACTGATGTTTCTTCAAAAGGATCAATAAAATTGTTAAATGATTAGCTATATTGACAAAGAAAAAAAGAGAGCACAAAAATAACAAAAATCAGAAATGAAAAGGGAGACATTACTACCAACATTACAGAAATAAATAGGATTAGAAGAAGATACTATGAACAATTATATGGCAACAGATTAATCTAGAGGAATTGGACAAATTCCTCAAAACACACAAATTACCTAAATGACTAAAAAAAAAATACAAAAATAGATTTCAACATGCCAATAACAAGTAAAGAATTTAATCAGTTATCAAAACTTCTCAACAGAGAAAAGTATAGGACAATATGGTATCATTTCTGAATTTTACCAAAGAATCAACACCAATCTTGAACTATTACAAAAAAATTGAAGAGAAAGGAATGCCTCTTAATACATCTTATGAGGCCAGCATCAACTTAACACCAGAGACAAACATAGTGCAATATAAAACATATCAGAACAATAACACTCATGAATATAGATGCAAAAATCTCCAACAAAATACTGGCAAACTGTATTCAACAACATATCAAACTGATTGTACAACATTAACAAGTGGGTTTTAATCAACTCCTGCTAAAGGTGGTTCATTGTAGGAAAATCAATCAATGTAATGCATCAAACTACTAGAATGAAATTATAAAATACACACACAACCATCTCATTTGATGTACAAAATGCATTTGGCAAAATCCAAAACCTTTTAAATAAAAACATGTCTAATAATAATTCTGGAATTATTTTACTACAAATTCCTATTCATTTTCAAATGTAAGTAAGTGGGAAATATTATTTGGTCTGTTAGTAAATATGCCATACCATTTTGAATGTATTGAGTTTGATTTACAATCTTAATTCCTTTTGTCATATGTACTTCTATTATTACTAATCCAAGAAATTTACATGAGATTGTATAATATTTTACATGGCAATGGAAGCCAAGTTTTCTTCCCCCAGTGCCCATTTTCTACAAAGGTAGATTTTAAACTATATTTTATAGGGTCCTATTATCGCAGAGTAAATAAATATCTAGAGCTAACCCCTGACTTTAAAGTCTTTCTCCACTAGCATTTCTTTTCTACACTTTTTTTCACTCTTCTTATTTGATGAACATTGATGATGGTACAGTTCTTTCTTTCTTTTAAACTTACCTGGCATTCTTATGTCCATTACTGAATAACAAATTAGCCCATATTAAAACAAACATTTAATGTGTTTATAGATTCTGAAGGTCAGGAATTTAGAAAGTGCATGGTGGAGATTACTTACTCCTGCTTCATGAAGTTAGAGATCTCACCTGGCATTCCTCTAAGATCATAAATAACGCATTATGTAACCAAAATATTAACAAATGTGCTTTGACTCACTGAACTGTATTTAAGCAATTGCTAACCTGATATTTTAAAATGTAACCAAAATAAAATACTAATAATTGCGATCCTTTACTGAATTATAGATTAGATGCCTTTTGAAATGGCCAGAAGTAGATTATCTGTAATTGTTGTAAATCAATGAAATGCAATTTAGATGCCTTGTTTCTTTAATGTTAATGCTGTTTTAAAACCGCCTGACCTTACTGGTTAAATGGATGGTAACAAGACCATTGGTTACCTTTCCCTTTTCTATCTTATATCATATTTTGCAGTCGTGAAGTGGGGTGCCCTTGAACATAGCCTCTTCTTGATTAAAAACAAGTCTGCCAACCTCTAGTGTTCACCTGCTCCTTCTCCCAACCCTAACCCAGTTTCATGAACTGTCCAACCCACTCTCCCCACCCTACCCCCTGATAAACTTGTACCACCCAACCCAATTGTATCACTATACCTCTTTTGTAAAAAAGGCATAATATGGGGGCATTTTGGGGAATTGTAATTGTCCTGAATATCATTGCAATGACAGATGCAGGCTGTTTTATATCCTGCCATAACCTACAGAATTGAATGGGAGAGAGTGTAAACTACAATGTAAACTATAATCCATGCTTACCGGCAATGCTCCAAATGTGTTCATTAATTGCAATCAATGTACTACACGAATGAAAGAAGTTGAAGTTGTTAATGTGGAGAAGGGTGTGAGGTGTGAGGAGAGGGGCATATGGGAATCCTTTATACATATAGTATAGCATTTTGCATAATCTAAGTAACTTTAAAAGAATTAAAAATATATTTTTAAAAAACACAACTAATCAGCCAAGTATTAACCACCCCACATTCCTAAGTTATCTTGCTAAACCAAAGCAGTTCTAAACAGTTGGACTGCCCAGACACGCACAATAGCTTAACTTAAAGTTTAAACCAAGTAAACTAAGCAGGTAATCAATCTGTGCAGGTTTAGCAATTAGACTATCTCTAAGCTTCTTGTTCTGATCTTGCCTTTGTTTGAATTCTATGAAACACTGTAAGTTTCTCCAGTTCAAGGAGACAGATTTATTGCCAGTATGTCTTCTGTTTTCCTGGCTTTGTGCTCAGCAATAAACACTTTTTGTCTTTGAAACTCATGTGTCATATAATTGGTATCCAGCATCCGAACATGGCATTATCGTTATCAGTTAGTTGACTTGGGAAACATCTAAATGTATATTCATTCACATGCCTGGGGGATGGCCATTGCATTTGGCTAGAATCTTAACTGGGACTATTGAATGAATATGCATACATGATCTTTTCATGTTTCCTGATGTTCTTACACCATGACCGTACCAAATATTAGCTCAGGACCCAGATGTGAATGACCCAAGAAAGCTAGGTGGCTGCTATATTTCCTTTTATGAACAAAAATCAGAAGCCATGTAGGATTTACTTCTGCCATGGTAACAAGCCTTCATATTCAATGGTAGAGAAAACAGTCTTTACTTCTTTATGAAAATAGTATTAAAGTCACATTATCGTAATAGTATGTAGGGCAGATGATGTTGTGGTGTCCGTTACTGAAAAATATCATCTGTGGCAGTCTTCCCTCAGCCACAGAAATTCACTTCTCTCCTATATGCAGAATGTACTTAGCTCCTCCCTCATTACTTGTAGGTCTCATACAATTGCAGCATTAGCTCAAATGTAGGATTGATTAGCTCAAATAAGGCCCAAATGTAGCTGAGATTCTTCAGATGAAGTGCCTTGAGTGTAGCTCCTTATTAGCAATATTCTCAATTTGTACACTTGTGAATTAAAGAGTAAAACTCTCTACTATGCTGCACTCATGTCACATTGGTGACCTGGTAATATCTATAGGCATTTATATTTTAAAATAAAAAAAAGTTTGGAGGTATGTAGAAAACACTGGTCCTCAGCAATTCTGAATTCCAGTTAGGTGCATTTTCCGCCCCCTCTGTTATACTGTCTTGTGGATATTCTTTGTGGCCCTTGACTGCTTTCTGGGTTTGTGGTTCAACTATCTGAGTGATCCTTCCTTTTCCATATGAAGTCACACATGTAGTATATCTGAGTAGTTTTCTCATCATTCTCTTGTACAAATTTAAGCATCAAAACTCTTCTTTTTGTATTATCATTTTTTCTATTCAGTATAAACTGATACAATTCCTTTCAAAAAGGTATTTTTGAAAGCCTTTTGAGGCTTTGATGCATGTGACAATTCATAATTCACTCTAAAAATAGGAGATATACCCACAAATCTTATCAAAATAAGCTCCTATAAACTTGTTCTCCTGCTGTGTGAAAAACTACTTACTATTCAGAAGCCCCTTTATTTGAGCGAATTTGTGAGGAACAGCCTTATGAACTTTAGAGGGATTTTTGTCTGTCTGAAAGGTTCATGAGAAATTAGTTTATATCTTTTAAGGCTTTATCATAGAATATTGTAGTTTGTGCCAGATTTAACCTTTGCCTGGAAGCTATTTCTTAATTTGAGAATGATTTGCCATCTGGAAAGGTTGGCAACAAGAAGCAGGT
This sequence comes from Dasypus novemcinctus, assembly GCF_030445035.2. Taxonomy (NCBI): domain Eukaryota; kingdom Metazoa; phylum Chordata; class Mammalia; order Cingulata; family Dasypodidae; genus Dasypus; species Dasypus novemcinctus. The sequence goes on from NC_080676.1 coordinate 140,979,743, forward strand.
TTAATTTAGAACTCTACAAATCCTGACTTTTAAATATTTAACAGTTCATTCTTTAGCTCAGATTTCTTCTTTCATTTCATTTAAAAGCCTAAAGAAGCCAGGTGGCATTTTCAACAAATTGCCTGGAGTTCTACGTAGCTAAATTATTGATTTCGTTTGGTACATTTCCTATTTTGAACATTAATTCAGCAAGAATGTTGTCAAATTTCTGGGTACTACATCACAAGGTCCCCCTTTTACTAGTTCCCATGGCCATTTTCCTTAATCCCCTTTCACTGAAAACCTTCTTAAGGCCACTAAGGCTCTCATTAATACTGTTCTAAAAGCCCTTCGGACTTTCACTAAGAGGATCCTCAAAGCTCAAAGACAATGTCACATAGATCAGGTTTTGTCATGACCAAAACTATCAGTTCCATAATGAGTTCCAATTATTTACAGATATACACCAAGTTGTCATAAAACTTTTAACTGAAAACAATTATCTTATTTTTCCCACAGATACTGTGGCTCAGGAATTCCGCAGGAAAGCAGAAGGACTGCCCATCTGCTCCATGTATCAGGGGCCACACCTTGAATGCCTCAATGTCTGGGATAAGGAGGCATCTTCACTCACATGTCTAGTGATTGATGCTGGCAGTAAAATGGAATTTCTACTGTGATTGTCAGGCAGAGTGACGCCACACACACACTGGACTTGCTGGACTTCCTCACAGCATGGCAGCCTTGGACTTCCTGTAGTGTCCTCAGGATTCCAAAGGGAAGTGTCACACCTAGTATCCAGCCTTGAATGTTATATTATGTCACTTCTGCTATGATCTCCTACCACTAAGATTCATAGGAAAGGTATAGACCTTCATCTTTTGATGGGAAGAATGTCAAGAGCAGGTAGAATAAGCAATAGGGTCGGGCCATCCATGGAACATACAATCTACAACACCTGTCTACCTCGACTCTATTTTCACACAAAGACTATATCATTGAAGCAAAAGGACAAAAGAATCATTATGTTTTGAATATGTCTATTAATGAGACTTTGCTTTGAGTTATTTGTTTTTCTTTCTATAATGGATTAGAAGTCACAAAGTTATAAAGCACATTTTGTATTACACCACATGGAATGCCAAATACTGTACAATTTCATTATAAATTTCAGAAATAATTATATCTGATATTGGACAAAGTAAAATTATTTAGATCTTAGTAGAATTCCAACTCCGGGGGACAAAGGGGGACAAGAGTAACCAGCATGGCTAGAGCAGGTGAGCAGAGTAGCAAGTGATGAGGTCAGCTAGAGAGAAAGGGGCCAGATAATCTAAGGAGTGTTGCATGCTGATGTGATGACTGGGTTTTGATCAAGGTTTTTATAATATCTGGTTTAAAACATGCTCTCTGGCTACTGAATTGGAAAACAGACTGAAAAGACCCAAAAACTAAAGTAGGGAGACCAAGAAAGGAGATATTGTAGATTGTAGTCATTCCAGTTGATTTGGGCCAGTGTGTAGCAGTGGAGATGGGAACTATTCTGGACATATCTAGAAGGATTAACGAATTATTGAGATCATAATAGTCACTATTTCACAGGGGTCATGTGGGTAACAAATGACATGGCACATGTAGTGCATTAACACAATGTTTGGCAAATAAGTCTTCATTGAATATTGGGGAGTGATAGTGGTAATAATAGACAGGAATGGATTTATGGGGGAAAATGATGCAAATGCTTCAGAGCACATGTTACTGTAAAGGCCCTTGTAAGGCATTCTACAGAACTTTAAATTCACAAATTGATATGCTTTTTCTTAAAGAGGCACTTCAAAATTGGATAAATTTCAGGACACAAATCTGGATCTGTCCCAGGAATAGTTTTAATAGTAACAGTAATAATTGCATATGGTGCAGAAGAAGAGGAGGAGATAGGAAAAGAATAATAGCAACAACAAAACTAATAACCAATAGAATGTGTTAGAAATACCCTGTGTTGGAGCAAATTTTTTAAAGGCTCAAGAAAGATACATTAACAAGAAAAGTAAATATATATTTGCAGCTTCTCAAACTCATAACCTACTGCTTATTAATCTTTAATTTATGCTAGTTAATAATTTTCCTATAAAGATCAATTTCAGTTAAAATTAGTAACTATCTTTCTCAAGTTTAATGATGTATTTAGATTTTTAAAGTCTGTTTGTAAGAAGTAATGTGAGTGCTTATGACAGAATCAGCATGATTTTTCTACTGGAAATTCTGGGTTGATCATCTGGGCTGTCTTTAAGCTGTTTAAATCTTTATGGTTTGTTTAATCAGAGGATGTGCCTATTATCAAACACTTTTTCACTAGGTAAGTAAATTTCATCGATAGGTGGTTTGTGGAAAAGATATTTAGTTAATTTTAAAGTGTTGTGATAATTTGTCATATAATATCCTGTGTCAATTCATAAAGAAAATTTATTTAATGAGTGCATAAAAATTATATGGCCTCTTTCATATAAATGGCTTCTTTTGGTTTGATTCTCATAACTGAGTAAAGTAGATATACTCTTGGATTGATTTATAGATAAGAAGATTGAGCTTATTAAATGGCTTGCACAACCCCTTCAAGAGGGAAGGTGGAAAAGTCAGGAAAAGATACCAGTTCTTGTAAATTCTAATCTTTACCCCGCTCATCAGATAATCCTTCTCTGGAAACTATCATCTCACCTCCTTTTATCCATTGACTGTATTTATGATGCTTTTTCTTTCAATAATTGTTTAGAAATTTTGCCGTGTTCTAAATGTCATAGCTATCAATGTATTTTTCTGAACAAGGGCACTGACTGCTCCTATAAAAGAAGGTTTAACCAAATTGTGTCAGCCATTAATATTAATTTAATATTTGTGTTTGATAAGGACTTTAGTCATTTCATAGCACGTATAAAGATTCTGCTCCTTCTCTTCAGAACTTTTACAACACTTAATATTCTAATAAGTAAAGGGCTGACTGAACCTGTTGGAACCTTTCTTTTCATGTTTGGATGCAGAAACATTGACGAAACTGAAGGAAAATGAATATTTCTTATTTCCAGTATTTTCTGCATTGATTACATAAGAATCAGATATACAAAATTTTATCACTCAAGGCTACATAACTTTTACAAAGCAATGTTAAATATAATGAAAATTATTTAATCCCTTCCTAATTCTCAGCTGCCTGCAGTTGAAAGCTGTTATCTTTTCTGGACTGTATTATTTGTATTAAACATATAATTATTTGTGTATCTACTATTAAAAGGGCTTGCAATTTAGTAAAATCTTAATACTTTGACTATTCATATCTAGAATATAATTAATAAACATTTATTTTTAATTCATCGCAGTTTAAATAGCTATGTTATAGTAAATTATATACTACCTTAATAAAATAAAAATAATAATAAACCATGCATATAGTTTTCATTGTTCCCGGAGCTGTTTTAAATGTTTTCCATGTTAACTTATTTAAACTTCCCCACAATCTGTTGATGCATGTAGTATTTTACTCCTAATTTACAGATGAGAAAATTTGGATCCAAAGAGTTTAACTCTCAAATTCACACTGCTACTAGCCCAAACACCCAGGCTGTTTGACTCCAGAGTCTACACGCTATTTACTGTGCCCTACTGCCCACTGAAATGGCTCTCAGAGAATGACTGGTATAAAAGGAAAGTGGTAGGTAAAAGAAACAGGTATTTATATTAGAGAAAAATTATTGAAAATGTAGGATAGAATCAAGTGTCTTTGTCATCACTGTGAAGAGAATTAAACAAAGGCAGATCATTTGAAAATCTACAGGACTGAAATAATTACAACTGTTAGAACATTGCAGAATTTAGGAGTAATTTTCCAATGATGTAACATTGGGTAACACAGCTCAAAAAATATACCCTAGTGGAACAGATGTAGCTCAGTGATTGAGCACCTGAGTCCCATGTATGAGGTCCTGGGTTCAATCCCCAGTACCTATTAAAAACAAAAAAATCTACCCATGTCTACCCATGTCTTAGTAAAGCTATGTCCATTTCAAATAATAAGAAAAATCAGTATTATATAAACATTTTCTCTCCGTATGAATTCTACTTCTTAAAATGTGCTCACCAAAAAGATTGTTAGAATACTCATTGGAATGTAATCGTATTGTGGTAGTTGAATTATTTTCCCAGAAAAAGGCATGTTCTTAATCTTAACCCATTCTTGTGTGAACCCATTATGAATAGGGCCTTTTGAAAGTGCTATTTTTAGTTAAGATGTGGCCAGTTGAACCAAGTTGAGTTGTAGTCCAGATTTATAGATTACCTATCTAAACAGAGTTAAATTCAGACATGGAGAGAAAAATCCACAGGAAGAAGGCAGAAGTCAGTGCAACCTGAAAAAAATGTAAGAAAAAGGGGAGGACATTACCGTGTGTTGGGAGAGACAAGGAACCCAAATGGTTCCTGGCTAGCCAGAAACTTAGGATACCAATAGGGTGCAAGCCTTCTTAGCTCTGAAAACATGAACACATAAATTCCTATTGTTAAAGCCAACCCGTGGCATAGTATTTATCTTAGCAGTTAGGAAACAGAGACACCTACCAAATACTTCCTATTTGTCGTTTTCTTTCTAAATTTCTAAGCATGGTTAACATTTTTGTAATCTTTTGAGATGTCTTGATTTTGTCTCAATAAGCACATAATTGTTGATATACATAATTCAGAATATGCTGAGAGACCACGTAACAGAGATTCCATTTCTACTGTTATCTAATGTGTGTGTGTGTTTGTTGTTGTTGATTTTTGCTTCTTTGTATGCTTAATGGAATAATAATGTGAATGCAACCTCAAAACTAATCTCCATGAAACAAAAAGTATTCAATAGCAGCATTATAATATTTAGAACAGCAGTGTTAAAAGAGTGATATAAGATATGAAATGAGTGAAATAAGGGGAAGATAAATTTAAATCAAGCAAACTAAAGCTCCCATAAAGAGCCTCCATGCAATGTAGTGCCACTGTAGCCAATGTGCTTTGTTCCCTTGGTTTGCTCCATCACCTCTGTGACTAGCACTCTGAACATTATTCCAATAGACATGGGTGTCTCTGCTCCTGGCATTTGCATTTTTAGACTTAACAAGAGTCTCAAGTGTTGCTTTTCAAACCTGACTATACCATTATTATTGGCTTCTGTAATTAAATATGATTACCTGATTTAAATGCAATAATTACTTTAGGTAAGAAATCTTCTGTGGTCTGTTATTAATATTGTCTTCCCAAAGCTTTTTGAATAATATGGATTTGATTAGTGTGAAGGACCTTGCTCACAAACTTAAGAATAAATGTAATTTTTTAAAATAAATGCCTTTTCTTTATACCACTAAGAAACTAACCCATGAAGGGAGAGTTCCAAATCCACATAATTTTCTTAAGGTCAAAATTATTATACTAATACTAAAGATTCCCTGCCCCTGGATAGTTCATGAAAAAATGTGTCCAGTATAATTTAAAAACAAACAAACAAAAAAAACCAGACAAATCCAGGTTTAGTAATAATTGAAATCACTCCTAATTTCTGTTCAGAGTGAGGTATTTGCATAAAGCTCCTAAAAAACACAGTGCTACCAAATCATACATAGCTGTTTATTGAGATTTATATTAAAGCTTTCAACTCTTAATGTGTTCTCAAGAACTTCATGTGAAATTTTCAATAGATTAGTAATTTTACTAGATCTCTATTTACTGGCTATAATTTAAATGTATTTTACAGCTAATTTTATTTATCAACTATACCTTATTTAATGGTTCATAGAAAAATTTACAGAAATTTAAAATCTGAGTTTCTATCAAGCAAAGAAAAAGAGACTTTGCAAGCAAATGCATACACAATTTATGTTAGTCTTTCTGTAACTCTACCAAGTTTGGAATACTGCTTCATGTAACAAATTTAAATAAAATAATGTAGCTTTCCCATAACTGGTATTAGAATAAGACATGATTTAAATTTTCTGATGCCCTCATATCATTTAATAAATCCATCTCTTATGTAAGACAGAATGAATAAAAGTTAGAAGCAGTACTGGTTCTTTCATTGGTACTTCTAAAACATAATGCCAATAATTTTGAAGAAACTAGGACTCCAGATTCAGATAATTTGGAATTATTTCAAACACTGTTTATGCAACTATTACACTATGTTATTTGTAAAATCATTAATACTAATTATATATTTTAAGTAAACCAAGTTTTCATTTAATTTTTTAACTTTTAATTTTTGAAATACTCTCAAACTTACAGAACAATAATAAAAATAATATTAAAATAAGAAATAATACAGGAACTGGATGTAGCTCAAGTGGTTGAGCATCTCCTTCCCATGTACGAGGTCCTGGTTTTGATCACTGGTACCTCCTAAAATCAAATCAAAACAAAACAAAACAAAACAAAAAACCTAACCAAAAAAAAAAAAACCTCTCATTGCAGAATGGATGTACCTCAGTGGATGCGTGTCTGCTTCTCATGTATGAGGTCGTGGGTTCAATCCCTGGAACCTCCTAAAAATAATAATAATAATACAAATAATACATTGTATATGAGAATCCCATCAAACACCTACCCCCTGTCAATACCCACATCCAGCAATTTTAGCATTTTGCCACATCTGCCTTACTGTTCTATCTATCTCTTTATCTGTGATGCCATGTCTGTCTGCCTATCTATCAATCAATTTTCTGAACCCTTGATTTTAGGTTGTATACATCATTCTTCTTGAACACATAATATCACCATGTACATTTCCTAAGAACAAGGATATTCACTTATATAGCCACCTTAAGTGCCATTATGAAGTTCAAGAACTTTAACATTGTTATGAATCTTATACTCTATATTCCAATTTATTCATATGTACCCAAAAGTTTCCTTTGAACCTTTCCTCTTCCCTTGCTAGATCCTATCCAGTCACATGTATTACTTTTTAATTGTTAGTGTCTCTTTCATTGTTCTTGCTGCTTCCTTTTCTTTTTCTTTTTTTTTAATTGTGGGATCATAGATACAACATAAATTTCCTTGTCTCAACTATGGCCAGGGATACCATTCAGTCAGTTTAATTGCATTCACAATATTACAGTACCTTTTCTACCTTCCATTAAAAAAATGTTCCCTTCTTCCCCAACAGAAACCCTCCAACCATTAAGTATTAATTCCCCATTTTGCCTGCCCCTACCCTTGGCAACCTGTACTATAATTTCTGTCTCTATTAGCTTGCATATTCTCATGGTAATTACCATGAGACTTGACTTGAATGTCCTAAATCTCTAACAATCTCATTTTCATTGATACCAACTTAATTTCAATAGGGTATACAAACTATGTTCCTCTACCTCTTTGTCCCACAACCTTTATGTAGTTCTTTTCACAAATTACATATTTATACATGAGTCCCAAATTATTGATTTCTCATTATAGTGTATGTATTTGCCTTTTAGATCCTACAGAAAGTAAAAATGCTGTTAAAAAGCAAAAATCATGTACTGAAATTTATATTAACCTTCACTGGAGATCTTTATTTATTCATGCAGCTTAGATTTATTGACTATTGTCCTTTCCTTTCAACTGCAGAACTCTTTTTAGCATCTCTCGTAAGGGCCAGTCTAGTGGTAACAAACTCTCTCAGCTTTTGTTTATCTGGGAATGTTGTAATCTCTCCATTTATGAAAGGAAGTATTGTCAGATATAGAATTGTTAGTTTTTTTTGTCTTCAGTATTTTAAATATGTCATCCCACCATCCTGTCTCCATCATTACCAATGAAAAATTGACACTTAATCTTATTGATGATCTCTTTTAAGTGGCACATTGCTTCTTTCTTGAAGCTTTCAAATTTTCCTTTTTACCTTTGTCACTTGCCACAGCATGGATTTCTTTGGGTTTATCCTATTTGGAGTTCATTAAGCATCTTGGATTTATATATTCTTTTCTTTAAATAGGGAAGTTTTCAACCAGTATTTCTTTGTGTTTTCTCATTTCCCTTTTCTCTTTTTCTTCACCTTCCAGTATATTTGAAGATGGAGAAGTGCTGGATTCTTCTAGGTTCTGTGCTATGATGCATAAATGAATTTATGAACACAACAGTTTAGTTAGGCCAGTAAAAAAAAAAATTATTTGGGAAATGGGGGAAAGGACAGAGCTTACTGAGAAATGGGAGAGAAAGATGGAAATACACACCAAGATTTGGTGTGGGTTCCTTTAGGCAGAGAGAGTGAGCTCTACTAGTGTGGTTATCTTTTAAACTGTTAAATATTCTTTCTCCTTCCTAATATAAGGAGATGGGCCCCAGCTCTTATTGGTTATCCCACCAATAGGGTTACCTTTCCCTTCATAATCTGAACATAATGAAAATGTGTCAATGTGCTATACCACTTGATAAAATAGATACATTTTTCATCACGTAATAATGTTATTAGAGACATATGATCTCCTACTCTACTTTAGGTGAAGTACAGAATAGCCACCAAATATAAGTCTCTACTTAATTGTCTTCCCCTTTCTCAAGTCTAGCCATGGAGAAAAACAAATTTTGGTTACACTTACTTTTATGTTACAGTATTGATAATATGTTTTGAATGGAAGTGTGTAATTAATTAATTATTTTATAATAGTTGTCTTGTAAGTTAAAAGAAAAATAAAATTATATTTATATATTTAATATAACTTTATCTGGGAAAAAGAAAGCAGAAGAAATTGGGTATATGAATCTACTAGAAATTTTTTTTCTGTGCCTGTAGTTTCTCTTCAGATTGATTTATTTGCATATTATTTTCATTGTACACTCAGGCAGATTTCTGAAACAAGAAGAAAAATAAAGAAACATCTAAGTAAATAAACACAGTGTTTGGCATCTGTTGTTTATGATATCTATCATTCTTTCAAATTTATTTTAGCAATGTCCTAGAAAACTCTCAATGAAATTTGGTGGAATAGACCCTATCCTAACTTCCATGTAAAATTAGTAACTGATTAAGCTAATTAACTTAATTATATCACTTTGGTTAAAGGAAATTCCTAACAAATTTCAAGTGAGTGAAAACAAGGCTCAGGACTTCTGTTTGGCTGCTAATTAACAGAAGTTCTCTCCTCTTCTGAATACCACTAATGGAAGGAGTTTGGGCTTCTTTTGTGACCCCAAAAGAGCAACTGATTCTGCTGGAGGGAATATCCTTGGAACTTAATGGTTAAACCTGCCAGAAATAACAAAGAACATGAAAGAAAAAATCTGGGTTTTTGACAATTTTGTAAAAATCATGAGTAAGTCAAATCTCATCTTCTCCTTTAACTTCTGTGTTATCTGAATCACTACATTTTCTTCATTATTTAAGGCAGTTTGATTTGGACTTTCTGTCCATGAGAGTGCAGATTCCCAAACACAAACTGACATTTTCATGATCTCATTTGACTATAGAGTCATTATATCAGTTTGAATTGAGACAAAATGATATGAATTATAAGTACAGAACTACTGTAGCTAGCCAAACTTGGAGTTAAGGACATTACCCAAGACTTCTGCCACAACGTGGAAAGAGTCAGACTCTAACTACAAAATCATAAGAAACAGTGTCCACAAGACTGTCCTCACTTCAGACCCAGCCATAAATTTGTATGTCTCCAGAGCCTCCCTCAATCAGAACAGCTACTGACAAATTTAGGAGTTTCCACAAACAAGCTCAGTAATTCACTAGAATAACTACCAGAATTCAAGAAAGTACTATACTTTTAATTACAGGTTTCCTTATTTTTTTTATAGCAAAAGAATACAAATCAGAACCAGCCAAATGAAGGGACACATAGGCAATGTCTGGGAGGGTTCCAAATGTGAAGTTTCTGTCATCATCAGGGATACATTACATTCCCAGCAACAGTGTGTAGTAATATGCACAGAGTATTGCCAATCCAAGAAGCTCACCTGGGCTTTAATATCCAGAGTTTTTATTGGGACTTTGTTATATAAGTATGTTTGATTGATTATTTGCACACATGTTTGAACTCAATTTCTACCCTCCTCCAGGTTAGCTAATATCACATGGCCCAAATTTTAAAAATTCAATTCACAAGGATGGTCTTTCTGGCATGAACAACTCCCACTTTGAGGTTATTAGGTGTGGCCTTTCCCAATCTGAGTCATATTCTAAGTATAAACTATAAGGTGTGGTCTAATAAACCCACAATGAGTAATAAAGATACACTTATGCCTCCCCATTTCCAAAGGTGTAGTGTTTACTAACCTCTCAAGACCTGAGAACAAAGACAAGATCTTCCTTTGAGCTGAGGTCAATTTCTTAATTACACAGAAATACTTCATCTGAGAGAGTTTTCTTTATTAAGACATACATTTATATCTCATGTAAAAAATAAAACAAAGAACAAAAAGTCTGCTTTTTTTTTTTTCTGTACACCTGCTTTCTCTTTAACCTACTGAATGTGAATTTAAAGCTCATAGGGTTTCCCTCTTCTCCTTGGCTGATCAGAAACTCAGAACCAAAATAACAGCACACCACTGCCAACTATATAAAACAGGATGATATTCCCATTAGTGAACTCACTTTACTTTATCTTTGACTTGCCATAATACCATTATTTCTCCTCACTCTTATTTTTCCTTATTGTGAATTCCATTTAATTGTATGCATATGTGCTTGGTAACTCCATTATTTTTAAAACTGAATTTGGATAATAAGTAAATAAAACAAAGCAAAATATATTTACCAGAAATAAAAGGAACGGAAACATGTGTGAATCTCTTAGAATGCTGAGGAATATAAATAATAAAAGCCTAATTCCATTGTCTTCAGGAATAAGGAAAACACATTGTTCCCCTAAGGACGTCCAGAGTTGGAATGACATCCAGATTGGTTTACTTAGCTTATGAATATTTTCAAGGATCCTTCAAATATTTTCATTCTGCCACCATTAGATTCCAGGAATCTAAGTGGCAGGAATATGTAGACAATCTCACAAGAATCATAAGCTTCAGCAAAAGTCCAGAGCAAAGTAAGATCTTATGGGTGTTTACCTCTTCCTTATAATTCAATTGCTATCATGATGTCACAGTATTAAGCAATTATTTGCAATCTGCTATGATGAATTTTCAAAAAAGAAATGAGAAGCTTGGAAGTAATTGACAGGACTAGACAGAGTTGTATTTACAGATTTTTTTTTTCCTATTAAGAAAGTATCAGGATTTCTATTGCCTCAAAATGATGCATTTCAAGGATTTCTTAAATTTCCTATTTTGTTTCTGCAAGCTATGGGCCCAGTATCTTAGAAAAAAATATAGCAATTTTGATAAACATAGCTCTGTATTTAACCAGCATGGTATTGAGTTGAACATTGTTGTATTTCTGTGACAGTATATCTTCTTCTAGGTACTAATAAAACTAAAGGATAGAACAGTGAAGTTCTACATATACTGAAACCAAAAAAATCAGGACATTTGCTACACACACAATTTATTTTATTTTCAGCAGGAAAGTGCTTGACCATTTTGTCCCTATAAAAAGTCCAGTGGGAGAAATTAAATTATTGACCCCGAAGCTGTTATTTTTAAATGGAAGAGTGAGTTTACTTTTCTAACCATAAATCAAAGAGAAATGGGTGGATCTTTAAAAGAAATAAATTTCTGAAGCAAAACCCAAAGATTGAAGTCCCAACTATCCTGCACTATCATGTTAAAATAAAAATGGCCTTGCCTATGTGTAATTTGCCTTAGACCCCCAGTACAGGAAACTACTTTAGCAAGGCTGTCATCATAAAAAGTGTCAGTAGGAAATGTGATTCCTCATCTTCTTCCCAGATTATTTTGCTGCAACAACAATCTAGCATCACACAAAAGCATATTTCATTTCATGGGTGAAGAAAGAAATAAACAAACATACCCACACACACTAGATGGTACTGTCCTGGTAGATACTGATGTGGTTAATTATTTAGTGGATGAGATGATCGAATCTGAAGCAAAAGTTAGGAGAGTCATAGGTTAGTTACAGGATTGTGCTGCAAACCTTGAATGATGTAATTAAATGTTAGTAAATAAGAGATTTTATTATAGATATTGAAAGTGAGAAAATGTCATGCATTAAATGTACAGTCAAATACACTTCAGCATATTCAACTATAATCTTTAAATATTTTCAAATGAACAAATATTGAATTTACATTGGCAAAGGCACAATTCTTGACATTGTGTTTATTTTTGTTTTGTTTTATTTATTTATTTTTAAATTAAAGTTAATAGATCACAAGGAATGTTATTTTAAAAAACACCACAGAGGCAGGGCAAGATAGCATCTGAGTGAGAGCACCTCACAGTCTCTCCTGCAAAGAGGAGGCCAAGTGCGGTTGGAGTCTTGCTGGAGTGGGCAGTTTTGGGAGCTTGCAAGGCAGGAGGTGTGTGGATGTCGATTTGGAGAGACAGTGACAGAGGTGTGCTTGCTAAAGGTAGAATTGCAGGTTGTAAGTACAGAGGTTGGAGGCTGTGGGGAAGCGGGACCCTTCACCCTAGGGCTGGCTGTCGCCATGTTCCCTGAGAACTGTCGGTTGTGCGGCATTATTCCCAAGTCCCGTGATCCCGGGATGTGTGGTCCCCAGGTCCGTGTCCCCTAAACCCCCATAAACTCACACTCCACAGATATACATACCCTGAGTCTGCAGTGTCCTGGACTTCCCTTTCCCGAATCCAGCACTCCCGGATGTCGGGGATTGCCCTAGCCCTTCAGTTTTGTACCAACTCCATGAATGGGAGGGATTGGGTAGGGGGTGCACAAGAGGGACCTGTGAGGAGGGTTCAATTTTCTGTCCCCGCCCTCCCCCTTTTTTTTTTTGCTCATGGAAGAGCATACCAGCTGGCTTAGGGAGAGTCTGGGAAGAGAGAAATGTTGAATCTGCTGAGAAAGCCCAATTCACCTAAATACCCTGGGATAGAAAACTTGGCCTGGGAGAAGGTAGAGTCAGAAATCAATTAGCCCTCTCAAGCAGCACACTTAAAGGAAAGGTGCTTTCCAAGCTTCCAATAGCATACTTGGTATTCCTGGTGAGGTGTGGGTGCTCTCTCTCTGGAAATTAAGAGTCATTGTTTTCTGTGCAGAGCTGGTTCAACAAGGACTCAGTTGAATCTCCTACCGGACCTCTCAGGCAGCTTTCCTGTTGCCTGGGAGAAAGGGAAGTGAAGAAGGGAGAAACAGGGAATGTCAGATCCCTAAGCATTTCATTCAACCAAAAGACGATTCCTTGCTTGAAACTTTCCCTAGTATTTGGTTGGTTTGTCTTGTTTTTCCTTCCTCTTTATCCCCCCAAGGCCTTTTTTCCTTTCTTTTTTCTTTTTTCTCTTTTTCCTTTTCTTGCTTACTTCCCCCTCCCTTTTGTCCTTTTTATCCCCTCTTTCTTTCTTTCTCTTCTGTTTTATTCTTTTTACATTACATGCCACAGGGAGTGCTTCAAATCTGCTATATTTCCTCATCCTCCATTTACTCTTTTCTGTGTGTTTTGATACTGGCCACCAACACTATCTCCTTTCCTCTACATCTTTCTATCCTTCATCATTTATTATTTCTCTTATATTATACCTCTCTTTGTTTGCCCCCCTATTTTTCTGACTTTTTATTTCTAATACCTTTGTTCTATTTTCTGTCTTATATTCACTCTTTATATTATTGTCCTTTCTTTTCTCTATCCCTCTATCTGAACACACTGACCTTTTAATTCACACTGTATTCCTCCCCATATTCTGGTTACTGTCTCATTATACGTACTCTACTTTTCTTAATGTTATAACTCTACATATCTTACATGAATCTAATATCCATTCTCCTAGATCTCACATGGTTGCTTTGTTGATATTTACTATAAATACTACTATTATTCATTTTCTTTTCTTACTTCTTTTGCTTTCTCTGGCCCAAATATTTTCCTTCAAGAGAACTTAGCCAACTACAGGGAAATATAATAAGAAGAACAAAATGACAAAGAGAAGACTTGACATGCACACAAAAACAACAACTAATTAAACTCCAAACTAGACAAAGAAGCTAAGCAATTGATTAAACTTGTTAAGATGAAATGATGACCAGACAGCAACAAGAAAACTACAAACCAAACCAATAATCAGGAAAATATGCCCCAATCCAGTGAACAAACTGAAAACCAGGAAGAGGAGCAGAATATCAAACAAGTAATTAAAGCTCTCAAAACATATTTTAGGGACCAATTTGATGAAGTAAAGGAAGAGATTAAGAATATGAAGAAAACAACTGGAAATAATACAGAAGAAATTGCAATCATACACAAAAATATAATGGATATGATGGTGATGAACAGCACAATTCAAGAAATCAAAAACACACTCTTGGCAAATAACAGCAGACTTGAAGAGGCAGAGGAGAGAATTAGTGATGTGGAAGACAGTACATCTGAAATCAACATATAGTAGAACTAATCAATAAAAAGATAGAAAATCCAGCAGGGACTTAGGGACCTGAATGACAAAGCAAAATGCACAAACATAAGCATTATAGGCATCCTAGAAGTAGAAAAGAATGGAAAGGGGACTGGAGGGGTGTTGGAGGAAATAATGGCTGAAAATTTCCCAAACCTACTGAGGGAGATGGATGTACATGTCCAGGAAGCACAACACACCCCAAAGAGCATAAATCCCAACAGGCCTACCCTAAGACATATACTTGCCAAATTATCCAATGCTCAAGACAAAGAGAAAATACTAAAAGCAGCAAGAGAAAAGAGAGGCTCCATAAGATTAAGTGTTAATTTTTCATCTTAAACCATGGAGGCAAGAAGGCAGTGTTATGATATAGTCAAGGCACTAAAAGAAAAAGAAATTCCAACAAAGAATACTCTAGCCTGCAAATTTAGCATTAAAAAATGATGTAGAGTTCAAAATATTTGCAGATAAACAGAAGCTAAGAGAGTATTCCAACAAGAATCCTGCCCTTCAAAAAATACTAAAGGGAGTTCTGCAACAAGAAAGAAAAAAAACAAGAGAGACAGAGTTGGTGGAGAATATAAGAGCAACTAAAAAGACAAAAAGAGAAAAAGCAAATCAAACAAAATATGACAAAAACAAATTGAAAGAAAATATGGCTAATATAAAAATTCCTTGAAAGTAATAACACTGAATGTCAACGGATTAAACTCACCTGTCAAGAGACTCAGACTGGAAGACTTGATAAGGAAATATGACCCATCTGTATGCTGTCTGTAAGAAACATATCTTAGACCCAGGGATTAAAGGAAGTTGAAAGTGAATGGCTGGAAAACAATATTATAAGCAAACAATAACCAAAAAAGGGCAGGAGTAGCTATATTAATATCAGACAGAATAGACTTTAAATGCAAAACAATTGTGAGAGGCAAAGATGGCCACTACATCTTAGTGAAAAGAATAATCTTTCAAGAAGAAAGAACAATCATAAACATTAAGGCCCCTAATAAGTGCACTCCTAATACATGAGGCAAACACTGGAGAAACTAAGTGATGGAATAGATGCCTCTACAAGTATAGTGGGGGACTTTAACATACCACTATCACTATTGGACAGAACATCTCAAAAAAGAATCAATCAAAAAACAAAGACTTTGAACAATACGTTAGTGATGTTGGACCTAATAGACATATACAGAACATTATACCCCAATAAAGTAGGATATACATTCTTCTCAAATGCACATGAATCATTCTCCAAGATAGACCACATGCTAGGCCACAGAAAAAGTCTCAGTGAATTCAGAAAGATTGACATCATACAAAATAATTTTTCTGACCACAGTGGAATGAAGCTGGAAATCTGCAAGGGCCAGAGACCCAGATTTGGCACCAATATTTGGAAGTTAAATAACACATTCTTAGAAAAACAGTGGGTCAAGGAGGAAATCTCAAATGAAATTAATAAGTATTTTGAAACTAATGAAAATGATAACACAACATATCCAAACTTATGGGATGCAGCAAAAGCAATACTGATAGGGAAATTTATAGCCATAAATTCACACATCAAAGATGAATAAGGAGCTAACATTGGAGAACTAACTGCACACTTGGAGGAATTAGTGAAAAGAACAACAAACTAACCCCAAAGGAAGAAGAAAGAAAGAAAGAACAAAGATCAGAGCAGAACTAAATGAAATAGAAAGTAAGAAAGCACGTGAAAAAATAAACCAAACCAAAAGTTGGTTCTTTAAGAAGATCAATAAAATTGAGAAACCCCTAGCTAGACTAACAAAGAAAAAAAGAGAGAAGATGCAAATACACAAAATAAGAAATGAGAAAAGAGATATCATCACACAGAAATAAAGACTATCATAAGAGGATACTTTGAAAAACTATATTCCAACAAGAAGAATAATATAGAGGAAATGGACAAATTCCTAGAAACACATAAGCAGCCTACATTGACAAAAGAGGATATTGATGATCTCAACAAACCAGTCACAAGTAAAGAAATAGAATGAGTCATTAAAACCTTCCCAACTAAGAAGAGCTCTGGGTCAGACAGTTTCACAGGTGAATTCTACCAAACATTCCAGAAAGAACTTATACCAATCTTGCTTAAACTCTTCCAAAAAATCAAAACAGAAGGAACATTCCCTAACTCATTCTATGATGCCAACAGTAATCTAGTACCAACGTCAAACAAAGACACCACAAGAAAGAAAAATTACAGACCCATCTCTCTAATAAACTTAGACATGAAAATACTCCAAAAAATACTTTCTAATTGTATTCAACAACACATTGAACAAATTATACACCATGACCAAGTGGGATTAATTCCTGGTATGCAAGGATGGTTCAACATAAGAAAATCAATCAATGTAATACACCACATAAACAGATTGAAGGAAAAAATCACATGACCATATCTAAAGATGCAGAAAAAGCATTTGACAAAATACAGCACCCTTTCTTGATAAAAACACTGCAAAAGATCAGAATAGAAAGAAACTGAACATGAGAAAGAGTATATATGAAAAACCCACAGCTAACATCATTTACAATGGTGAAATCCTTAAATCTTTCCCTCTAAAATCAGGAGCAAGACAAGGATGCCCACTATCACCCCTCCTATTTAATATAGTATTAGCAGTACTTGCTCAAGCACTGAGGCAAGAACCAGATATAAAAGACATCCAAACTGGAAAGGAAGAAGTCAAAATTTCACTATTTGCAAATGATATGGTTCTAAACATAGAAAACACTGAGAAGTCTACAACAAAGCTTCTACAACTTATAAATGAGTGCAGTAAAGTCCCAGATTATGAGATCAATGTACAAAAATCAGTAACATTTTTGTACACCAATAATGAGCAATCTAAGGAGGAAATCAGGAATCAATTACCATTCACAATAGTAAATAAAAAAATCAAATACCTAGGAACAAATTTAAGTAAAGATGTAAAGGATTTATACACAAAAACTATACAACACTGTTCAAGGAAATCAAAGAAGACCTAAATAAATGGAAGAATATTCCCTGTTCATGGATAGGAAGACTAAATATTATTAAGATGTCTATCCTACCAAAACTGATCTACAGATTCAATGCAAGCCCCATAAAAATCAACACAGTATTCTTTAAAGAACTAGAGAAACTAACTATGAAATTTATTTGGAAAGGAAAGGGGCCCCGAATAGCCAAAGACATATTGAAAAAGAAAAATGAAATTGGAGTAATCACTCTACCTGACTTCAAAACATACTACAAAGCTACAGTAGTGCAAATGGCATGGTATTGACACAAGGATAGACACACTGACCAATGGAACCAGATTGAGAGTTCTGATACAGATCCTCATATATACAGCCATATGGTATTTGACAAGGCCACCAAACCCTCTCAACTGCAAGAGAATGGCCTTTTCAACAAATGGTGTCTAGAGAACTGAATATCCATATGTAAAAGAATCAAAGAGGATTACCAACTCACACCTTATATAAAAATCAACTCAAGATGGATCAAAGACCTTAATATAAGAGTCAAGACCATAAAGACCTTGGAAAGCAATGTAGGGAAGCATCCACAGGCCCTTGTAATAGGAAATGCTTCATGAACTTCACAGCAAAAGCACAAGCAGCAAAAGAACAAATGGACAAATGGGGCTTCCTCAAAATTAAAGCCTTTTGCACCTCAAGGGAGTTTGTCAAGAAAGTGAAAAGAGAGCCTACACAATGGGAGAAAATATTTGGTAACCATATATCCACTGGGATACTTATATCTTGCATATATAAAAAAACTCCTATATCTTGAAAATAAAAAGACAAACAGCCCATTTAAAAAATAGGGAAAAGATTTGAACAAAAACTTCTCCAAAGAAGATACACAAATGGCTAAAAAACACAAGAAAAAATGCTCAAAATCACTAGCTATTAGGGAAATGCAAATCAAAACAACAATGAGATACCATCTTCCTCTCATAAGACTGGCAGCTATCAAAAAATCAGAAGACTACAATTGTTGGAGAGGATGTGGAGGAATGGGAACACTCATCCACTGCTGGTGAGAATGCAGAAGGATCCAGCCATTCTGGAGGATATTTTGGCAGTTTCTCAAAAAACTAGCTATAAATTTGCCATATGACCCAGCAATTCCACTGCTAGGTATATACCCAGAAGACAAGGACACAAACTGATACATGCACACCAATGTTCATAACAGCACTATTCACTATTGCCAAAAGTTGGAATCAACTCAAAAGCCCATCAACAGATGAATGGATAAATAAAATGGAATACTACTCAGCTATAAGAACAAATACAGTACAAACACATGTGATAACATGGGTGAATCTTGAGAACTTTATGTTGAGTGAAGCAACCCAGGCATTGAAGGACAAATGCTACATGACCCCGGTATAAAATAAGTAAACCAAGCTGTCTCAGAGAGCTAGAGACTGGATGATAACCTTAAAGGAAGTTGGGGGGTAGAGGAAAGTTGTGAGCTGACACCTACTTGGGTGAAATCTATGATAAGCTGGAGGTAAGTATTTGTACAGGGAAGGGATAAAGTGGGGGCATAGGGATACCTTTGGGTGGGGTTTTGTGGGCTTGAGGGGGGCTAGGGATGGGAGGATGGGACAGATGGCCCAAGAAATTGGGGGGAGGGTGGGGGAAATTTGAACATAGGAGACTGTCAGGTATGTGGTTGAAATTTTAATGCAGAGAAAACTCTTTAGAAAATATCATATGGAATGTTACCTGTTTAAGATGCTTAAAGGGGGCATCTGACACAGGGCAAGCTTCTAAGGAGTGTGTGAGTGCTCATTTTGTCATAGTGGGTTATATCATTGGGTGGAGACCTATACAATGAGAGTGAAGGTATACTCACATTCTGGGAGGACTGATGTTCTCAAACAGAGAGAATTGCATCTCTCAAGAGAACTGGTGGATCCCAATGGGTTAGGGCAGTCAAGTATGTCAAGCCTTCAACATTTTTATCAGTATCTCTGAATATGGTCTTCAAGTAATGAAGATTGATTGTCATGGTGGGTTCTAAGGGGAGGGGGAAAGAGGTGTTGAATACATGGAATCAGAGTAACAGTGGGGCAATGGAAGTGTTCCATGCAATGATGAGTATAGGGCAAGTTAAATTACACCAAAAATGTCTAAAAATCTATGAGCTAAAATGTAAACCATAATGTATAACTTAAGATAACTAAAATTTTGTAAAATTGTATAGTCTAAAATATTAACCACAATGTAAACCCAAATGAAACCATGTTTGAAAGCTACTGTTTCAATATCTGTACATTAGCTACAGCAAATATAATATGAATATGTAAAAAGATCATTGCTGGGGAAGGGGCAAAGAGTCTGATGTTTGCTATATGGGATTACCATATATTGTATATATGAATTACTGTGATCCAAAACTTATGTGAAGACAAACAATAATTAGAAAAAAAATGGAGGTAGACACTAATGAAGAAATGGAAGAAATTGCCTTGCCACTGAACATACAGGACAACATCTATAGCAGTGATGAAAGGCAAACGTCAAAAACATAGCTTTTACATTTTTTCATTTTTTTGATACCCCAATTTATTTTTCCTTTATTTAATTTTTCTAAATTACTCTGTATTCTATATCTAACTTTAAACCCATCACTACATTCCATTTTACTATTAGTAGAATCTGGAAACATATTTGGCTTCCTTTCTGAAGAAGTTTTGGAGTACAGAGAGTTCAACTATAGTGGGGGTGGAGTACTTGTGTGGGGTGTTATTGGTGGGGGGCACATGGTTGGGAGGGAGTTCTCCAGGGCATGTATACAGAGTACAAAGAAAGGTTTGGATGTTTTCATAGTGTTTTCAGTTGGAAATGGTAGATGAGAGAGTGCTAAGTTCCTGGCCAGGGGAGCTTTATCATATTCCCCAATGGAACAGCAACAATCCCCCAAGTGCAATGGCATAGACCAACAAAGATGGATGGTCCAATGATGAACCCTTGATAAGATGACTCCGATTATGAGCCACGTGCCTGAAATATGAGCTAGGCCTGGAGATGTAGGATGCCTAAGTGTTACCTCTTGAGAGCCTCCATGTTACTCAAATGTGGCCACTCTCTAAGCCAAACTCAGCATGTAGATGAATTGCCTCCCCCTAAGCATGGGACATGACTCCTGGGGATGAGTCTCCCTGGCACCAAGGAATTACTACCAAGCACCAGCTGATGATGTAACTAGAAAAAGACCTTGAATAAAGAGGTCAACTCAGACTGGCAGAATATATCAGCCTACATGTAGTATCAGGTGATAAAAATTGCTTTTTGATTTTGAATAAAAGGGGGAAATGGAAAGGACAAGTGAGTTTATATGGCTATGAGTCTCCAAAAAAAAGTCAGGATGTCATCAGAGGGGTGATGCTTATGCACGCCTCAGTAGGTTGCCAGAGACAGCCAAGGTAGATGGAAACCCAGGTGGTAGTTCTCCTGAGGATTGCAGAGACCCACAGGTTCTATGGTCATGGCAGATGGCTCTGGATTTCAGGGCTATGTCAGTTGGCCCTACTTTGGAGTTTGTGTTCCTGAGTGTGATGGAGTTGGACTCAGATATGATCTTTCTACACATGCCTCTTCTGTTACTTTTACCAGACCTGTGGTTGGCATTTGAGTTGGTGTATTCTCAGGACACCAGAATCTCTGAACTCTCCATGTGATGGCCAGGACCTGGGCCTCAACACACTTGTGGCTCCTACCCTCTGGTTTCCTGGATTTACCCTGTTCAGCTGACAGGGAGGTGAAGAGGGTCAACCACCACACAGGGAGGCAAGAGTGTCTGCAGCTGCAAGCAGGAGAATTGCATCCATCATCCATGTGGAATTTAAGCCCCTCTTGATGTAGAGGGACCTAACCATCCCAGTGTCCACAGGATGGAGAAATAGAGTATAGATTAGAGGGGACTTACTGGTGTTCAGCTTGGGAACTATTGTGATTAGTAAGGGAAGAAATTGTAGCCATGATGTGGAGAGGGTGGCCCCAGTGGCTGCTGATGATTGGGAGACAGAAGAAGAGATATGATGTGGGGGCATTTTCCAGATTTGACATTGTCCTAGGTGGTGCTGCAGGGATGGATGCTGGACGTTGTGTCCTGTCATGGCCCACTGGGTGGACTGGGGGAGAGTGTGGACTACAATATGGACCACTGTCCATGTGGTGCAGCAGTGCACCAGAATGTATTTGCCAAGGTACAGTGGATGTGCTGCAGTGATGGAAGAGGTTGTTGGTGTGGGAGGGTTGGGGTGGGTGGGTTGGGGAGTATATGGGGACCTTATATCTTTTGAATGTAACATTTAAAAGAAAATAAAGAAAAAAATATATAGTACAAAAAAAAAAACATAAAAAACAAAAAACATAAGAGGTTCCCATATAACCCACTCCCCCCCACCACATCATTTTTGTAATTTGTATTTTTTTAAGATATATGCATAACAAAAAATGTTACATTAAAAAATATGAGTTTCCTGTATACCCCCCATCGCCCCCACCCCACTCCACCCACACCAACAACCTCCCTCATCATTGTGGCACACTCATCCCACTCAGTGAAAACGTTTTGGGGCACTGCTGCACTACACAGGTAATAGTTTACCCTGTAGTTAGCACTGTCCCCCAGTACATTCAGTGGGTTATGGCAGGATATATAGAGTCCAGCGTGTTACCTTGCAATATCATTAAGGACAACTCAAGATCCCCAAAATGCCCCCACATCACATCTCTTCTACCCTCTCCCTGCCCTCAGCAACTACTGTGGCCACTTTCTCCACCTCGATGCTAAAATTTTCTTCTATTACTCATCACAATAATTTCATAGTAATATATCAATAGGTTCACTCTATTCCATATTTTATTCTTGCATTCTGTGGACCCTGAGGTGGTGATGTCCTCTCCACCTCTAGATCAAGAGAGGGCTTACATTCCACATGGATGATGGATGCAATTCCTCTGCTTACTGTTTTAGGCACTCTCGATTTCCTGGTGTGGAGGTTGACCATCTTCACCTCCCTGTTAGCTGACCTGGGTAAGACCAACAAACCAGAGAGTAGGAGTCACCACTCTGCTGAGGCTCAGTGCCAAGCTGGACCACAGAGAGGTTCAACTATGGCAGGGGAGGAACTCTGGTGTGGGGTGTTAATGAAGGGGGGCACATGGGCAGGGGGCAGTTCTCCAGGGCATGTATATAGGGAATATACATATGTTAGGATATATGTTGGGTATGTTTATAGTAGTTACAGTTGCAAACCTAACGTCAACTGAGGGAGTGCTGAGT
Source organism: Dasypus novemcinctus (assembly GCF_030445035.2). NCBI lineage: Eukaryota > Metazoa > Chordata > Mammalia > Cingulata > Dasypodidae > Dasypus > Dasypus novemcinctus. The sequence continues at coordinate 141,002,550 of NC_080676.1, forward strand.
TCCCACCCAGGGGAGCTCTGTCACATTCACCAATGGAACGACAATAATCCCCCAAGTGCAATGACAAAGATCAACAAGGAAGAATGGTCCAATAATGAGCCCTTGATACTGATGACCATGCTTAGCAGCCTGTGTGCCTGAAATATGAACTTCGCCTAGAGTTATAGGGTGCCTAAGAGTTACCTCTTGAGAGCCTCCATGTTGTTCAAATGTGGCCACTTTCTAAGCCAAACTCTGCATATAAATGCATTACTTTCCCCCCCAACTGGGGACATATCTTCTGGGAATGTGCCTCCCTTGTGCTGAGGGATTACTACCAATCACTAATTGGAGAAGAAACTAGAAAGAGACTTCAAATGAAAAGGTCAACTCAGACCAGCAGAATATCTCAGCCTACATGTTGGATCAAGTGTTAAAAACTGCTCTTTGTCCTTGAATAAAAGGGAGAAATGGCAAAGACAAATGAGTTGATATGGCTAAGAGTCTTCCAAAAAGAGTTGGGAGGTCATTAGAGGGGCCGCGCTTATGCACACCTTAGCAGGATCCCAGAAAAAACCAAAGTAGATACAGCCCTAGGTACTGGTTCTCCTGAAGGCTACAGAGATCCACAGGGCATATAGACATGGCAGATGGATTTGGAGCTCTGTGCCATGTCAGAGGGCCCTAGTTTGGAATTTGTGCTCCTGAGTGTGATGGAGTTGGACTCAGATGTGATTTTCTACACATGCCTCTTCTGTCACTTTTACTGCACCTGTGATTGGCACTAGGGATGTTCCATACTCAGGAGACTTGACATTGTGTTTAAGAATTTGGGTTTTCCCATTATATTCTAAAGTAATATATTAAGTCTGTTCTCATAAATGTCATGAACAGAAGATAGGGAGAGAGATGAGAAAACAGTACTATTTATTTTGATCACTTGTTTTAATAGAATGAGAGAAATGCAGAATTTGAATGAATAACATATTGCCATTGACTAAGGAGCATAATAGAACATTAAATAAATAAAACCTTAAATTTCACTCATTATCATAATCATAATCCACCATCATCTGCTTCATCAAAATGAACCAAAAAGGTGCAACTTAATTCCAGCTTTAATCTCAAAATAAGATTTAATTGTTTTGAATTTTCACAATCCTTGAGCTATACAGGTATTACGGTGCAGTGGCCTTGTTTGAAGGAGAAAAATGAGCAAGTATGCCAGTTTTTACAGTTTTTATAAAAGATACATGAGTGTTGAGTCATTCATTTAGATAATCCACCCTGCCTTCATTTTCTAAAGAGACAGCCCATTGATTTATAAAACCTCCAGGACAGCTCCTGTTTGAGTCCTTTTCAATAATTTCTTGTGTAGCCTTTATTTGGATTCTATAGACTATTCTGTATCTTTGCAGTAAGTTACTTTTTTTTTTGTTAAAGATGGCCTGATATGTTTCTGAAGCTTAAAAACAAATAATTCAAAAAGGCGTAGATACTGTTTATTAGTTATCATTGATCTAAGGACTGCCAGAAGAGATGTCACTGAAGTTGTGTATAAGAAATTGGCTTGGGGAAATCAGTGTTTTGCCTCAGGCATAAAATCAGATTAAAAAGGAAGCTGGCGGGGAAAGTGAAAGATCCTTTTATTCCCTCTACAATTGTGAGATAAACAATCAATTTTCTTATCAATTATTATATAGGCTGCTCCTGTAAATCTATTATTTTTATTGATAGGCATTACCTTGTAGAATGCAACACTAAATTTCCAACTGTGAATAACATTTCTGAATTTCTAGAAAATAATATGAATATCTCAGAATATTTGTACCTAATACTTTCTGCTTTCTCCTCAGACATCCAACATCTCGTCCTCCATTTTTATTACCATCAAACAACTTTGTTTCCTAATTCATTGTGGAAATATAAGCAATCAGAAGAGAATTCCCACAAGCCCCTATTACTCTATTTACCCACCTACCCAAATACGTCCCTCTGTTAGAAATATATACTCTAGGAAAAGACAAAAAACAAAACCAAAAGAAACCACCACATGATCTGAATCTTAGTCTAACCTTGTGATTGTGAACTCATTGTAACTAGGACCTCTTTGAAGATGTTATTTTTTTGTTTTTTGTTTTTGCTTCACAGTTACAATGCCCTAAAGAGTCCAAATCAAGGTTGGTCTCTCACCAAATGAAGATGTTATTTTTAAATATGGTGTGACCAACTAAATCACAATAAGTCCTAACCCTATTACAGAGGCTACATAGAGAAACTCACAAGAAAAAAGTCATGTGAGGAGAAAAATCTGAGAGTCAATGAAAACCAGAAAAGAAAGGAGAGAACATAGCTATGTGACAGAAAAGCCTAAGTCTAAATTGCCACAGTTTTTGGAGAGAAGGAAAGGCATTGCTGACAGCTCAGTTTTGGACTTCTCCTAATCTCAAAACCATGAACCAATAAATTATTGGTATTTAGACAACCCATTGTATGGTATTTGTTTTAGCAGCTGAGAAAATAAGAAAGTCCCTATATAATCTTCTTTCTCTATTGCAACTTTGTCTTGGCTATCCATTCATTTCCAGATTTGATCAAGATTCCATCTCATCTTCCCAAAGATGAGAATTGCTCCAGCAATTCTTTTCTCTATGGCTGGAACATTAATTTCCATCTCTCTGTTAATCTTTCTCAGCTGTATGATGACATGCCCAACAGTATGATAACAGTATAATAACATGATAGCTACCACCTTACAAACATATGCATTTGAACCTGCTTCCCCCACCGATTACCAACCCATTCCTTTACTGCCCTTTACAGAAAATTTCCCAAAGGAATTTCCTTTACTTGCTATTCTTAATTGGATTTCTTCAGTTCTCCCTTGAACCACCTCTCTTTAGACTTTTGGCCACACAACTCCCCTGAAACACTTCTTTTCAATGTGACCAATTTTTTATATCTAAAGGTATTTGTTCCTTCCCACTAGTCTTTTGCCTGTCAGCAGAATTTGACACAAATGATCAGTTCTTGTCATCCATACGTTTCCCTCATGCATCTCATGGATACCACTCTCCTGATTTTTCTTCTCTTTCCCTAGCAACCACTTTTAAGTCTCCTTTTTTAGTTTGATCTCAACCTTTGACCTCTCTACAATGGATAGCCCCACAGTTCAGTCTTTGGACCTTTTCTCCTCCCATATATATTCTTTTAGTGATATCAACCAGTTGCATAGGTTTCAACATAATCTATATTTAAGTGATTCCTTGTACCTCCTGGCCTGAATATGCCCAGAACTTCAGATTGGCATGTCTAACTGCCTCCTTTGCATTAGTTTCTTAGGGATGCCATAACAAATCAACAGAAACAAAGTCACGGAAAATAATTTCTCACAGTTCAGGGACAAGAAATCTGAAACCCAGGTGTTTTCTGGACTTTACTCTCCAGCGATGCTAGGGAAAATCCTTCCTTTCTCTTCTACCTTTTGGTAGATCCAGGCCTTCCTTGGTTTGGAGCTGCATAACTCCAGTCTTTGCCTTCATTTTCACCTGGCCTTCTTTCCTGTTTCTACAATCTGTTTCTTCTATTCTTATGGAGATATTTGTCATTTGATTTAGGGTTCTCCTCTATAATCCAGGATGATCTCATCTCTAGATCCTTGTTGCAATAATTTTTTTTTCCAAGTAAGTTCACATTCACAGCTCATTCTACTCACTACAAAATCTAAAATATATCTTAATCTAAAATTACAAAAGCTTTTCCTCCAATTCAGCTTGTTCTAGGCTTCCTCATCTCAGTTAATAGCAACTCTTATTTTGTCTTAGTCCTCAAAATCTTGGAGTCATCATTGACTTCTCTCTTCCTCTCATATCTTGTAATTCATACTACTTTTATAATATATCCATATTTTTATATATTTTGACACCTTACCTGCTATATATCAGGTCTAAGACAATAAAAATCTACTATTACATTATTCTCCTAATTGGTCTGCCTTCTTCTGTTCATCTCCTTTTTTTTCTTCTCAACATACCCACTATACTAAACCTGTTAAGACCTATGTCAGACTTTGAGTGGTATTCAATAAACAATATGTTTATTATGGTATATCATTTGCATCAATGTCTGTGGAAGGGAGAAGGAAAAATGAACAGAAGAAGTCAATCTGTAAAGGAGACCCAGTGACAGATACAAGCAATCCTATGTAGTGATCTAGAAATAGAAAGAAATTTTAGGATTGTTCCAAGTAGGCCCTGGTTAATTCTAATGGGACATCTCTATGGCTTGCAGCCTAAAACAAGTATTATCTTGGGCAAGATATCTTTCTGTAGCTGTGGAAAGTGATGGGAAGGTAAATACTAGTCTGCCTGTCTTCCAATAGTGTCCCATTATCTGGGGCAACAAAACTTTCATTAAAGTATGATGTTGTCTACATATCACAATGTCTATTACCACTGATATTTCACTTCTCTGCTTAAAAACACTCCAATGACTTTCCATTTCATTCAGAATTTAAGTTACTGACTTTACAATGGCTTTTAACAGACTGGAAAATCTGGACCTGCATTGGTCCCTGGCATCCTCTCACATGGTTTACCAGGTCACTCATACCACTGAAGCTCTCACTGACTTCTGGCTTGTAGTTGAACATATGAAACACACTCTTACCTATGGGCTCTGCACTTCTGTATCCTTCACACTGACTCCAATTGCTCTTGTCAAATGTCTAATAGTACACTTTCTCATTTCCTTCAAGATTTCACTCATATATCAGGCTGATCACATTTAAAATTATGAGTCACACACCTTTAACTTCCTCCTTTCCATACTTTATTTCTTTCCATAGTATCAGCATCTAATGCACATACACACACACATATTTTATGAATTTTCCTTCTTGTTTTACTATAGTATTAACTTTTTCCTTCTTATATTCTAGAATATAAACTCTGACAAATATTTCTGCTTTTGCCTCTGCTAACTATTCAGTCACTGCGATAATGATTAGCATGAAGTCAAAATTCAATATTTTATTTGTTATATTAATGAGTAAAATCTATTGCAAATACCCTAATTAATCTAAAATATCAAGCATGTGAAACAAAAAGAAATGTGAAACCAATTTGTCTTATTCTCTTGCAAAACTCACCCTTTTCCATCTGTTCGTTTAGATGAATTGGTTTGTCTGGTAGTACATTAAATAGTTGATTGTATTCCCAATTTTACTAAGCAAGTATCAATGTCATAAATTAATTCATTCAACAACAATTTTGAATTCTCACTGTGAGCAAAAGTTCTTTGAAAGACATTAGAAGAAGGGATGCAATTGCTTATCATATTGTCTTTATCATCAAAGATAGTATTTATAGTAGGGGAAATAATATGAATCTTAGATTTATAACATTGTCATGTATACTAACAAAGGACTAGGTAAAGAGATAAATGGATGGGTGGGGGGTAAATAGGTTAAAAAGTAGATATGTGTGATGAATAGATTTCCATCCAAATTTTGACCATAACATGAATTATTAGACTTTCATATACACAAAGGAAAAAATAAACAATCTATTCCCTGAAAATAAATGAATAATGAAGACAAATGATAATATTTATCAATTTTTAAAATTTTTCGTACTTGAATATGTGACCATGTTTATGATTAGATTTTGACATCTGGATTTTTTATTTTAGATTACAATTCATATTCATCTGTAGTAAAGATTATTCCAATTCCTACTAAAATACTTAGGAATACTTGACTCACAACACACACACAGACTACATTTTCCATTTGATCTATGCTTAGATTCTAGGATGCATTTTTACTAACTATAAACTCAACAGAATTTGAAAGAACATCAATTTGAAAATTACCATGTCTAAGCTTTAAAAAGCAGAACAAATCAACAAACTTGCAGGTTACAGGAAACCTCATTGTCTCCCTCCCCAAGTCTCTACCTTTGAATTAATAAGTTTGGTACTGTAGTGCTCAGGGAAAAAGAAAAAAAAAACATATATATATGTGTGTGTGTGTAATAGCTATCACTCATATATGTGGAAGCTTCTTTTTGAAGTGGCTAGAATATGTTGAACTCACTTTGTATGACAAATTGCTATGCAATGGCTTTTACAGCTCTAGTATTGGTAAAGAAAATTGTGTGGCTCTGTGCTGAATGGATAAGTTCCTAGCAAGCAAGGTGACCTGGCTAATCATGCTGAAGAAGGACTAGCAGTCAACAAAATCACTCTTACATGGTGTCCTTACCTGACAGCTGTACCAAAGCTTTAATGTATTACATACTAAATTATGATTCATTACTTATTTATATTTTAAGTTGATTTCAGAAAGCAAACCTAACAAGAATCTCAAGATTATAAATGATAATGTTTTTGTTTTCCCTTATTTTCCTGGGTCTTATGACTGAAACTTACTTGGATATAAAGTGGAAGCATGAAACAATTCCCACAGACAGGAGGACGGTGTAGTGATTAAACACATAGCTCACAAGTAAGACCATCTAATTGTAAATCTTGTCAGTATCTGAATTTTTGCATCTATATTCACAGGAGATATTGGACTGGAATTTTCATTTACTGTGATGTCTTTATATGGCATTGATATTAGGGTGATTGTCTCATAGAATGATTTCTGAAGTATTCCCTCCACATCAGTGTTTGGAAGAGTTTGAGCAGGGCTGGTGTTTATTCTCGTTAAGATGTTCAATAAAATTTATGAGGGAAACCATCTATTCCTGGGCTTTTCATTGTTGGGAGGTTTTTTAAAAATACTTTTTTATTACTAATTCAATCTCTTTCTTTGGTATTGGTTTATTGAGATTTTCTATTTCTTCTGGGGGCATTGTAGGTGTTGTGTTTCTAGGAATTTGTCCATTTCATGTAGGTTCTTATTTGTTGGCATACTATTCATCATAGTACCCTGTCATAGTGCTTTTTCTTTCTGTGGAATTAGAAACAATGTCCCCTATATCATTTCTGATTTTAGTTGTTTGTATTCTTCTTTTTTTTTTTTTTTTTTTTGACAGGACAGCTGTATTAGTCAGCCAAAGGGATGCTGCTGCAAAATACCAGAAATTGGTTGGTTTGTATAAAGGGTATTTATTTGGGGTAGGAGCTAACAGATATCAGGCCATAAAGCATAAGTTACTCCATCACCAAAGTCTATTTTCACATGTTTGAGCAAGATGGCTGCCAGTGTTGGCGAGGATTTAGGCTTCCTGGGTTCCTCCCTTCCAGGGTCTTGTTTCTTTCTGGGTCCAGAGTTCCTTTCTATCTAGGGCTTGCTTCTCTTTCCTCTGTGTCTTACTTCCTGGGGCTCCAACTGAAGGCTTCTGCATCATACTCCAATATCAAAACTCCAGCATTGAAATGCTGCAACTCTGTCCTTTGCCATGCCTTTTATTTGTGAGTCCCCACCTACCCTGTAAGTTCCCACACACCAAGGGTAGGAATTCAGTACCCTAGTGATGTGGCCCAATCAAATCCCTAGTCATAATTTAATCATGACCAGGTACAGACCAGATTAGAGACATGATCAAATATCTGTTTTTTTTAAATTCATAATCATATCAAAGTGCTAAAAGAGCTAAAGGTTTTATGATTTTACTGATCTTTCCATAGGACCAACTTTTGGTTTTGTTGATTCTCTCTATTGTTATTTTATTCTGTATTTCATTTATCTTCATTCTACTATTTGTTATTTCTTTTGTTCTGCTTGATTTGTGTTTAGATTGCTTTTATTTTTCTATATCCTCCACTTGTGAGGTTAGATATCTAATTTGAGATCTTTCTACTTTTGTAATGTAATCATTAGATTTATAAATTTCCCTCTTAACATCGCCTTTGCTTTATTCCATAAGGTTTTGAATGTTATTTTTTAATTTTCATTTATCTAAAAATATTTCTTAATTTCCCTAGTGATTTCCTCTTTGACTCATTGGTTGTTTAAGATTATATTGTTTCATTATCACATATTTGCGAATTTTCCAGTTATTCCTCTGTTATTGATTTCTAGCTTCATTGCACAGTGGTCAGAGAAGAGACATTGCATGATTTCAATTATATCAAATATTAAGACTTGTTATATGATTTACCATATGTCCTATCACGTAGAATGAACCAAGTGCACTGGAGAGTGTGTTTCCTGCCATTTTGGATAAAGTGTTCTATATATGTCCAATAGATTTTGTAGGTGCATAGTATCATTCAAATTTTCCATTTCCTTTTTGATATTTTGTCTTCATGTTCTTTCCATTATTGAAAATGAGTAATGAAGTCTCCTACTATTAATGTATAACCATCTATTTCTCCCTTCAAATTTATCAAGCTCTGTTTCATTTGTTTTAGGAACTCTACCATTAGTCATATATATATTTATAACTGTTATATCTTCTGGTTGAAATGATTCCTTTATCATTATATATATATAATAGTTTCCTCATTTGTCCCTTATAAGAGTTTTTGACTTAAAGTCTATTTTGTCTGATATTGGTATAGCTATCCCCAACACTCTCACTGTCCTTGGCATTCAACAGTTTGGATTCTATGTATCTGAGCATGGTTCCCTTTGATTTTATCCTCCTTGGGATACACTGGGCTTCTTGAATGTGCAAATTCATGTCTTTTGTTAAATTTGTGAAAGTTTCTGCCACTAATTCTTTGAGTATTCTTTCTGTCCCTTTCTCTTTTTCTTTTCTTCCTGAGTCTCTCATAATGTGCATACTGTGGGATCCCACAGGTCTTTTAGGCTATGTTCACTTTTTATATTCTTTTTACTTTCTGCTTCTCAGCTTGAATCATTTCCATTGTCTTTGGGTTTACTGATTATTTCATTGCAACCTCCACTCTGTTGTTGAAACCATATAATGAATTCTTAATTTCAGTTATGGTAGAAGTCTTCAATTATGGTAGTCTTCAACTGCAATATTTCTGTTTCTTTTTTTAAATTTATCTTTACTGAGATTTTCATGTTTTTCATTCATTGCTTTCCTGTATCCTTTTGTTCTTTCTCTATGCTTTCCATTATCCACTTTATGATATTGAGGATTTTAAAAATATATATCTTTGGCTCGAGTGTTTAAAAGCTGACCTTATTTGTTGATGTTTTCTGGATTTTCGTCTTGTTTCTTTTATTATTATTATTATTAACATCATTTCCTGTTTGTTTGCTTTGTACTCTTTTGATGTACACTGTATATTTTAATATTTTAAGGTGTTAACTCTGGGATTTAATTCCTGAGCCATCTGTTTCTTAAGTTTAAATCCAGCTAATGAGATTTCCTTGAGTGCCAGGAGCTAACAAATACAAACAAATGCAGAAAACACCTTCCATAGTCTTTGAACGTTGGCTTTGCATTGGTTCTGCTTCTGCTCTGTTTGATAGTTCAGCCCTCCTGTCAAGAAGAGCAGTCCAAGGCAAAAGCAAAGTACAGGGTCCTCTCTCTGTCTCTTTAGATTCTGCATATGTCCACGTTGTGCATGCTCATACCCTTAGGAATTCTCTCCTTACAAGAATTCAAATGCCCACCCCCACCCCATGAACAAACTTTCTCCCTGTCCCTTGGGTGCTCTATTGTAGGACTAAGAGTAGGTAATCCTTATCTCAGGTTCACTTTGACTTAATTGTTTCTTACAATTCTTTAGCTATCCACAGCTGCCTCTGCCTGCAGAACAAGTTCCAGGGGAAGTTGAGCCAGGGAGGAGTTCCCTGATTAGTCTTTCAGGCTGCCATCTAATAGATTGGCACTAACATAAGGCAATCCAGCATATGCACAGGGCTTACTCTGCACTCTCTTGTGTCGTCCACAGTGGGACAACAGGATGTCTCCACACCACACAGTAGAGGCATGGGAAGAGGGGTTATCAAAGGCACTATTAGCTTTTCCTACCATTTTTAAGAAGATTTATTTATTTATTTATTTATTTATTTATTTATTTATTTATTTATCAACCCCCTCCCCTCTTGTCAGCCTCTGTATCCTTTTGCTTTGCATTCTTCTGTGTCTGCTTGTCTTCTTTTTAGATGACCTTCTTTAGTGGAAAAAAAGTGCTCAATCTCTTTTGCCACCTTAGCTCCCTGCTCTGCTGCATCTCTTATTATCTCTGCTCTGACTCTTTTTGTTGTGTCATCTTGCTGCAGCAGCTTTCCACTTGGCCCAGCTTGCCCACAGGTCCACATTCCTGTGTGGGCTGGCATTCCGCTCAAACCAGGTCACCATACAAGCCAGCACTCCAAGTGGGCCTGCTCTCTGCTCAGGCTTGCTTGCCATGTGGGACAGCTTGTCTTCACCAGAAGGCCCCAGGGAGTGAACCTTTTACCTCCCTTATAGTAGACAGGAGCCCAATCATTTGAGCCACATTCGCTTCCCCATTTTTTTTAAACTGCATTTTCTTTATTGGGAACTTGCCCAATTACTGCAAGCCTTTAACTTTATCTGGGTTCATGAGAATCCAGGAGGAAAAGAAAGAAAGAGGCTGAAAATGGTATGGTCAATTTTTGCTATTTGTTCAATGATTCCGAGGGAGAATGGTATATGGAGCATCATAAATTGCCATCCTAGTCAAGCAGAAACTCTTCACTCGGAATTTTTGATGCTCAATATATCAGTGCCATCTTGAGTCATGAATATAGCCTCCAAAGGTGCTCTTTGAAAAAACACACACACACACACACACACACAACAGAAGGGATTAAGCAGTCATTTCCACTATAAGGGACACATACGTTCACAATTCTTCTTGTTCATATGAAGAGGAATATTTTCCCCAGTTCTTTTTTTGCCTCTTTGTTTGTTTTTGTCAGTCTGGTCTCCCCTCCATGATTTTATATAATTTAGAAAGCATTTTTTATTTGTTCTTAATCTCTCATTCCTTGATTTCATAACATCAAGGGGTTTCTTCAAGGAAATTAATGTAAGCATATTTATCGTCTGTCATCTGAAATTGATTTCCCATGATTTTGGGATCCCATCTCTTCCTGACAAACTCATTCATCTTTAAATTACCCCTTCTATCTTTCTATCTTTTAGCCACCAATACAATGTTCTTTATTGCCTTAAAGTCCAGTATCTTGTTGTCAATCCATAATAAGTAACCCAAATTGGTTTTGAAAACCCACTTTAATTAGTAGAATAAATTCTAGTAGATTATGATACTCTGCCAGGAAATAATTTCATCTGATAAAATAAAGAGGGATCAATAACATAGAACACTTTAAAAAAAGAAAGATACAGAAGGCCACGTCCTATAGTTACATTTATTTATTATTAACTGTATTATATGCCCTGCTTAAGGTTTTATGCCTGTTGTATGTAACAAGTGGGACAAATTTAAGAGTCTTCCCCCCCCAAAGAAATATTTCAACACATAAAGGCATTCACAGATGTCTATTTTTGTTAATTATTTTAAATCACATTTCAAGAAGACAGGGCTAATTTTTAATCACATAAATGATCTGGAGACATTGATTAAGATTTGGTAGAAATTTCATGTGAAATACCCTGTCAAGGGTCAAAACAATTTTCTTTTTCCTGGATAGCCCTAACTGCTTTCCCTCAAGTGACATAACAGTAAACTACCTTACCAACTAGGGATTCTTAGTCTCTAGTTGAACCCACTGTTGATATGCCAACTTGCCTGGTATTCAGCATTTAAAAACAGCATGACTACTGTGCCATCATGGCTGTATTCCTGATCGCAAAGCTCAGTGTTTTCTGAGTTGTGCAAGTTATTCATGCTTCCTCCCAATCTAACTATGCAAAGTAGCAAATGACTTGTTTTTCTCCTGAAACATAGACAATCTTTCTCACTAGTGCAACTCTGCCTCTCCGTGAACATCTTAGGTCCCACCAGAATTCAAATACCCTGATAGATCAGTGCCCATAACAAATTATTTTTAATTTTTTTAAACATTTCTTTTCTTTTTGAGCCTACAGGGAGCCATTCATGGTGTTAGCCCTTACTCTATTCATTCAGTACTCATTATTTGCAATATGAACTAAAATTATTTCAAATGAAGTAAGATATTTTAAGCAAATAAAAAAGAAAAATCGTGTTAAGTATGTAATCATCTCATATAGCTATACAGAATTATATATAAGAATGAAATCAAATGAAATTGACTAAATTAAAAAACAAACTGTAAATTTTATAAGAAACCTTACCAAAATTATTCTGAAAACCTATGTGCATCGTCATGAATATTAGGAGATACATGATTCACAGGAAAAATACTTGTGATGTACCTTACTGTCAATTTATGTCCTTTGGTCACATAATATAGTAAATAATATAGTGATATCCTAAATTATTGATATATTTAAGAGCTAATCTGTTTCATTGCACTCTCAACCCTGGAGGGTATGAAAATTACAGGGAAAGATAGGAATTTTCAAGTTTCTGTTAATTATCCTTTTATACAAAAGCATGAAGTGAGGAAAAGTGACCCACTTTTTATTATAAGAAACAACACATTTTTGATGGAACTATCTTGCTTGCAGTTGTAGACTCTTTCTGTTCCTTGGGATGGTCATTATCCATCACCTTGTTACTTGTCCTGTGTGAGTCCAAGTTTTGTAACTCTGCTGAGATTCAGGGCCCAACCGGCAAATGAAGGGATCAAAGCTTTAAGTCTCTTGGACATACACCTATCAAGTATAGTACTAACTATAGTTTCAGATAGAAGTGGCAGAAGAGCCATGTGTAGGAAAACCACAGATGAATCCAACTTTGTCACACTAGGGAGCATAAATTCCAGTGTAAGACCCACTAGCAGAGTGCCAAATTCCTGAGCTTTCTCATTTGCCTATAGTGTCTGGATGTATTTAGAGCCCTCAGGGGCCCCTCCATTTGAGGCACTATGTAGTGTGGCAGTCAATGAGATCCTACTGAGATTATATAAACAGAACCTCTGGAATGACCTCCCAACTCACTTTGAAATCTCTTAGCCATAAAAACTATTTGTATTTACATTTTCCCCCTTATGGTCAATGTTTTTTTGAGGTGCATTACTAGCTGGCACTTGATAATAATCCCTTGGTAACAGGGAGGCTTATCCCTGGGTGTCTTGTCCCACATTGGTGGTGGTGGTGGGGGGATAGTAGAGCATTTATATGATGATTGTAGCTTAGAGAGGTCACATTTAAGCAACAAGGTGGCTTTCAGAAGGTAACTCTTAGGCAGTATATAATATTAAAATAAGTTTCAATTTCAAAAAAAAAAAGCTCATAAGTACAATCATCAATATCAAGGGCCTGGCACAATGCTCTGTTCTTCACTAAGCATTATCTCTGTACTTGGGACATTCTTGCTGTCTCATTAGAGAATGTAGCAGAACTCCGAAGGATGGGAAGTCAATATTCTTTCAGCTATTGTATGGCTCTCCAACCACTGTGACAATGTTGTGTGAACACTTGAACACATTCATATGCCTTAGAGGCATGACCCAAATAAGCCCCCTCCCATGCATCCCCCAACACTAACACCCCACACTAGGGATCCTCCCCTGCCACAGTTGTGACCCTTCTGTGATCCAAAACCTCTCCAAAAATGAAGCCAAAACAAGAATCAAACAAAAATAAGAAAATGAAATAATTATGACAGTGTTTAAAATAGCATGTAAAATAAAAATATATATATATTTTAAATAATAAAAGAATTTTTCTAGACATTATTACTTTCATCACTGTAAGACCATTGTCTTATATGTATGGTGACATTTTCTTCTTTATATTTCTCTACTGTCTTTTTTTTTTCATTTTATCTTCAAAGAAGCTTTAGGTTATGGATAAGTTATGTAAAGAATATAGGGGATTCCCATATACTTAATGCCCTCCACCTCTTCCTCCTCCCCTATTAAAAACAACAACCTGTATCCATTATTGCAAGATTATGCAGAACAATTTCATTGTCCCCAAAATGCCACATGTTCAATCTATTCTATTCTTCCCTCCCCTTCCTCTCAGGACCTATGATAACAACTTTCTGAAGATTATGATTTATAGTTACCTGTAATAATATCAAAGCCTTGACATATTGGCCTATTTTCTTTTTTAGGCACTGCATATGTGCTCAAGAGATTCTTGTCCCTCTATTTGAGACTATAGCATGGCTCCTCAGGATAGGAGTTCAATATTTTTCTGTTAATTGTATGGGTCTCCACCCTCTGATATAACACATTATGACAAGATGAACACTTACATATTCCATTGAAGCCTGCCCCAGGTGCATCCTGTCCCGGATGCTCCCTCCCACATCTAACACCTTACCCCAGTAATCCTCCCTGCTATATTTGCCAAAAGAACATCCCCAATGTTGCAGTTTTAACCATATGCACCATGGAATCTAAGATCCCTCTCAATTAAAGGCAGAGTGGGCATCACCACACCAAAATCTTCAGGATTGGTGACTAAAATATTGACTAGATTTATGGTTATTCTACTATAGACAATGGAAAAACTTTTATCATTGATGTGGAGGCAGTATTCAGGCCACTGGACATTCTGAGGGGAGGGAGATGGAAAAACAGGTGTAATATGTGAGCATTTTCAGGACATTGGAATTGTCCTGCATGACTTTGCAATGACAAATATAGGCCATTATATATTTTGTCATAGCTTACAAAATTGCATGGGACAAAGTGTAATCCTATAATACAAACTATAATCCATGGTTAGTGGCAATGCTTCAATATGTGTTCATCAATTGTAACAAATATATCACACTAATAAAGGATATTGTTAACATGGGGAAGTATGAGAGGGGAAGAAAGTGGGGTATATGGGAATCTGCTATATTTTTATGCAACATTTATGTAATCTAAAGTTTCTTTTTAAAAATTAGAAAAGAAAGAAAGAAATAATACCTTTTGAATATGAAAAGGAACTTAAGTTCTTGAGTCTAATATTCAATTTTGGTTGTCTCATGTATAGTACCATGAAGTTAGCCCTCACTGTCATTATAGCCTTCAATGAAGTGGGATCCACATTGATATTGTAAAAATGATATTCTTAGTTTGGGAGCTGAAGAGAAGTAACAACAAAAAAGATAAAGATGGAAGTTGGAAGTTGGTCTAATTTCATTTGAATTTAATGAAATGGGTTGTTTCAACAGAAACTTTATGTGCAGTAAAATATGAATAATAATATTACTATAAATTTTTTAAATTTTCTTTTTGCTTTTCTGTATTTTCCAAAACTTCAAACTTTCCCATGTATTTAATTTATAATTGAATATAATAAATTCTATTAAAAATTGAAAACATATAATTTTACCAAACTTGAAATGTTGCATATAAATTTTAAGTAATTTACATGGTTAAATGGAGAATTCATATGGGTTATTGATGTTTATTGCACTCATTTATTATAGTATAAGGGTTTTATGTAATTTATAATGTATAATGTAATAACAACCTGGATTATCGTGTATAAAACTATACGAAATTTTTAAAACCTACAGTATATGTAAAATTAACATTTTGGGGGGGTTATTACAAGGGTCATAAGAAATTGGGAAAAATAAATGACTTCAAAAATGGATATTTTAAAATTTATGCCACAGTAGCTGGTTATGGCATATATCTCACATATTCTTAAGGTCCTGATGGGAATTTTTCGTTCTTTCTTACCTTCTTAAAAAGTGAACAATTGAGAAGCAGATGTGCCTCAAGCAGTTAAGTGCCCACCTCCCACATGGGAGGTTCAAAGTTCATCTCCCTGTGACTCCTGAAGAAATAAATAAATAATTAAATAAATAAACAAGAAGCAAAATAAATGACAAAACCAACTCATGGAAGTAGATGTAGCTCAGTGATTGAGCACCAGTTTCCCACATATGAGATCCTAGTTTCAATACCTTGCCCCCAGTATCTTAAACAAAAAAAGCAAAGAGTTGTTTTTGCTTGCTTATGTAGAATTCTGAACTATTTTAAAAGCAATTTGGAATTACGGACATGCCCAAAAAGGAAATCTCATTTTTTTTTATCAAATTCTGTTTTTCTTTCCTTTTATACAATTTTTCCATTTAAAAAACATTTTCAAAAATCTTATTTTGGGTATATTAATTTCATTGCATCCTTGCACGTATGTCTCGGGTAGTTGGTTTTGTTGACTATTACCTCCATTGGAATAACCTGCTCTTCCAAAACTCCTGAGATATATGAAATTGGGAACAAACTAGATTTTCCTAATCTTTGCTAATCTAATTTTTGCTACTTCTTTTAATGCAAATATTCAAAACTTTAAATATATCCGAAAAAGGAAGCTGTAAATACATAGCATGTGATACTAACAATTTACCTTAAAAATTTCAATTAGCATCTTCTTACCCTTCATTACATTGGTCTGAACGGGATACTCCTTGCAGCTTCCTGTCTGGTCCATTTGGGATAGTCTCTTGAGCCTAAAGACTAAAGACCTAACTTCTGGACATCACTCACTCCCTTGTAGAGAATAAAATGCAGTTTTATCATCCCATAAATATTTTTACCTTATGACAGTTTCTAAGTTGTTTGGAAACCTATAGCTCATGTCTAGTGATTATGCAAAGGGAGAAATATAAGAAAAATCAGTTGTTTGTTGTTTTAATTTATTTTTCCTCCACCAACATCACTGACTTGTTCTTACCAACTTTACCAAGAAAATGATTAAATACGTGTCTAGGTCCTTTGGCAATTTTATACGACCAGTCTAAATCACCACATTGTTGGAGAGAAACAATCATTTCTAAATCACTAGTATATAATATTGAATGAATCCTGTGCAGAAAATAATATAGAAGCCTAGAGAAAGTCTTCTTTTTTGCACTGTAAGCGTACTAAGAACAATTTCAGAAATATGATTGACACTCAATAAAGAGTTTTGAATAAGTAAATGCATGGGTAATAACTATAATATAAGATATTAGTAGCAAGACATATAAGTCAAGATGTAAAGCAAGAATTTCTCAAATACTGAGATAGTTTTTCTCTTTTTCTAGAATAAATATTTTGGAACATATAGAACGTGTTTTTCCATTTCCCCACAGTAAAGTTTCAGAGTTTTATTATGTAAGTGCTATTTTCATATAAGTTGGACGAGGCAGATTATAGTGAAAAGTGCTTTTTTAATTATAAATTTTCTTTTCTTTTTAAATATATTTTTATTTATTTTAAAAAGATAAATAGATCACACAAAATATTACATTAAAAAAGTACAAGGAATTCCCATATGCCTCACTCCCCAACCCCTCACATTTCCCACATTAACAACTTCTTTTCATTAGTGTGGTAATATGAGGGCATTTTCGGGACTTGGAGTTGTCCTGAATGACATTGCAGGGACAAAGACAAGACATTGTATATCCTGTCATAACCTACCAAATGGACTAGGAGAGAGAGAAATATACTTTTAATCAAATCAAACTGATGTTGTTTCAATTGAATCACTACTCAGGAAAAGAGTTGGGATGTTTAATGTATAAGATAGGAAACTACCAACTAGAATGTTTGTTTGTTTGTTCGTTTTCCCTGAAAATGTATTTGTTTTCTTGTATCTTATTTTCTCAATCTTTAAAATAGAATTTGAATATTCAGCAAAGGATACATTTTTCTAAAGAGTAATTTACATGAAGTATCTAGGGAATATTTCATTTAAAAAATTCATAGAACCAAAAGTTTGTTGTCAAAATATTTGGATCATTTCTGTTGAATTTGTAATTGTAAGCATCTGTAATGTACAATTAGGATATATTTGAATACTACTGCCAAATTTTCCCAATGTTAATATTGTGGCTGATAGAAATTATACTATCAAATACTCCTTAAAAATATAGAAGTTTCTCTCAGCATTGTTTGAGTTCTTAGAGTTTCAATTTTATTTTATAATAGAAAATAATTATGATTTGTGGGGACCTGCAGTTTTGGCATTTGAAGAATATATATATATATATATATATATATATATATATATATATCTTAAAATGAATAAGTTTCCTTTCTTATGTTGAAATGAAAATCTTTTCTCATACTCTGAAATCTTCTGCTCTTTTGGAGAATGGATACTTATGGAAAATTTTGATTACAGGCCTCCTGTCATTACCAGACTCTGAGCATCCAGTAGTGTCATGCTCTATGCCTCTTTTCTTACATCTTGAGAGTCACATTCATGTATTTATTTATGTTTCATAATTTGTAACCAGAGCAGCTTGACTCCCAGTCTGAGGAAATTGGTCAATTACTCAAGTACTCTATGCTTCCATTTCCTTATAAGATAAACTTCAGGATAATTGTATTTTAATTATGGGTTCAGGTAAATACAAAATCTGTAGGAGAGGCCAGCAGACTGGAAATTCAGAGAGGTGTAGATAGCAACATCTAGAATGCTTGGCTGAAACAACTGGACACCATAATCTAGCCAAGTTGACACATAAAAATTAACTATCATACCTATTTTATCACTCTTTTTCAAGTAATAGATGAGATACTGTGTGCAAAGCATTTAGAACCGTAGTGGACTTTAGCAAGCACTTAAAAGTGTTGCTATTGTTATTATCTCCACATCACTCTTTGAAGTCAAGCCTTATCATGTCTTATCAATGATGTTCTATTGGAAGCCCTGCAGATTTCTTTGCTTCCTGTATTGACATATTCTGATCTAGTAAAGATCTTTGTTGAATTTTAAAAACACACCTTTTAATCTGTAATTTCACCTATGTAAGCTCTCGACTGGTATAGTCATTCTAATGTCGCTTGAAATGAATAAAAATACATATTGGGCTTAAGAGACCATACCTGATGCCCAACTCTTACTGTTAAGTACTTTCAAAACTATTCTTGAATGTCAAAACTCCAACACTCTATGTGCTTCTGCACTAAATACTCCAAATATCATCTCATTAATAACATATATAATAAGTGAAAACCCAACTAATGATAGAGTTTCTTTTTCTCTAAGTAAAAATGAAGAGACAAAATATGCATATTATAACAGCAAGATTCCCTTCCAGGACATCTATTTGGAGGGTGAGATCTACGAAGAAGTCATTTGGGCAAGCTCAAGAAGTATATTCTTAAAGTGTATTTTTAAAGAAAAGAGTTTTCCTTTCTTTCATTTTGAAAACTACAGGGTCTACCAATTGCACTTTTATTTCTGCTGAAAATGTCTAAAAAGTTGTAGGTGTAAAGTTAGCATTGAAATTGTTAAAAGAAAACAAAAGCTTCCAGAATTTAATTTCTTACATTCTGAATGCTGAATACCACTTGCTTATGACTCACCACCTTGTTGATGACAGTAATACCAATGTCACAAAACAGAGGTAGCATTCAAAATATTACCTTTGTTTATTTTTTTCTAAATGTAAAAATAAAAAATCTGATCATCTTGATAGCATAGAGTATAAAGGCCTGTGTATGTATGTGTCTTTTTGCATGCCAAAGTACTAGACATGGAACCATTTATTTGTTTCTATCCCCAGTGAAATCCTCAGAAATCTGTGGTAAGTATTGACATGGTCAGCAACACACAAAGACACAGAACTCTAACTTTTCACTAGTCATTTCTGTCATAAGCATAGGAATGGAAGTGGTTCTGAGAAAAGAGACTTACTGGAATTGAAGCTGGCTAGTTAGTTAGGGAATCAATAGATGAATCTGGAGTCTGGCAAGAAGTCCACATGTACATCAATAGCCCCAAGATGGCTGCTGGAAGGCCCTCTCCAAGATTCCTCCAGAAGCTACGAGAAGCACCAGATATTCCCCAAGGACTTTATCATTGGGGCCTCATGGGGGATTAATGGGGGGGGGTAATCAATCAAAACAGCCAACAGCTGGAACTCCTCCCCTGCCATTAGTAAAGGGGTGAAATAATTAATAGTTCAAAAAGCAGGTGCAAGGCCTGAACGTGCTCTCTTGCCTTTGGACCCCTGTTCCTGCCTTCTGCACTCTGTTTTCACTGTTTCTCCCCTGCCATAATAGCCATGCAAGTAAAACCTGGACATTTATAATCTATAATGGGGAACTGTAGTTGTAAATCAGCCTGCTTTATCACTTTTCAGCCCCTTCCTTTCTACTTGGGACCCATGATATGTTATTTTCTCTCATTTCTCGTCCCTCCCTACTGGAATAAACCAAACTCAGCATGTAGATGCATTGCCTTCCCCCTAATGTGAGACCTGACTTTTGGGGATGAGCCTCCCTGGCACTGAGGGATTATTACCAATCACCAACTGATGATATAACAAGAAAAAGACCTTGAATAAAGAGGTCAACTCAGACTGGCAGAATATCTCAATCTACATGTAACACCAGGTGTTAAAAACTGCTTTTTGATTTTGGATAAAAGGGGGAAATGGAAAGGACAAGTGAGTTCATATGGCTATGAGTTTCCAAAAAAGAGTTGGGAGGTCATCAGAGGGGTGATGCTTATGCACGTCTCAGTAGGGTACCAGAGACAGCCAAGGTAGATGGAAACCCAGGTGCTGGTTCTCCTGAGGGCTACAGAAATCCAAAGGTTCTACGGTCAAGGCAGATTGCTCTGGATTTCAGGGCTATGCCAGCTGGCCCTACTTTAGAGTTTGTGTTCCTGAGTGTGATGGAGTTGGACTTAGATATGACCTTTCTACACATGCCTCTTCTGTTTCTTTTACCGAACCTGTGGTTGACATTTGGGTTGCTGCATATTCAGGAGACCTGAATCTCTGAACTGTCCATGTAAGGGCCAGGTCCTGGGCCTCAGCATACTTGCAGCTCCTACTCTCTGGTTTATTGTACTTACCCTGACCTGCTGACAGGGAGGTGAAGAGAGTCAACCACCACACCAGGGAGCCAAGAGTGCCTACAGCTGCAAGCAGGAGAATTGCATCCATCATCCATGTGGAATCTAAGCCCCTCTTGATGTAGAGGGGGGCTGGCCATAACCATCCCAGGGTCCACAGGATGGAGAAATAGAGTATGGATTAGAGTGTTCTGTTGGGGAAGTATTGTGATTAGTAAGGGAAGAAATTGTAGTAGTGATATGGAGAGGGTGGCCACGGTGACCACTGATGGTTGTGACGGAAGAAGAGATATGATGTAGGGGCATTTTCAGAATTTGGAGTTGTCCTAGGTGGTGCTGCAGGGATGGATGCTGGATGTTGTGTGTCCTGTGATGGCCCACTGTGTGGACTGGGAGAGAGTGTGGACTACAATGTTGACCACTGTCCATGTGGTACAGCAGTGCTCCAGAATGTATTCGCCAGGTGAAGTCAATGTGCCACAATGATGAAAGCAGTTGTTGATGTGGGAGGGGTGGGGTCCGTGGGTTGGCAATGCATCTACATGCTGAGTTTGGTTTATTCCAGTAGGGAGTGATGAGAAATGAGAAAAAAATAACAGATTATTAAAAAAAAAATTACTGGCCTAACTCACCCAATGCTCTTGAAATTCATTTCTGCAGCATAGTGAAGAACCTAGACAAAATCCGGTAAACAGAATGACATGAACATTCTTTTCTCTGTGGTACCTTAAGCCCTATTTCATAGTAAATTACCCTACATGCCTTTTATGAGTCTCACAGCAATTACATGAGGAAACTCAAGCAATTCCTGTCTCCTGGTATTCTTGCCCTTAGATAGTCTTCTCTTACACTAATTGGTATTGACCTACGTAAGCAATAAGATATAATGAAAATGGTGTCATGTGATTCCCAAGGTCAGATTATAAATGATGTTGAGGCTTCTGTTTTGATCTCTGTTTTGATCTCTCTTTGAGCATATGCTCTGGATATGTCAGCTAGACCATCATGAAGGATATTTAAGCAGCCTTGTAAAGAGATCCATCCAGCTAAGCTGTTCCCTAAATCCTGCTCCATAGTAATTCTGAAATGATATTTTCTTTTATTGTTTTAAACCATTAGGTGTTTTGGGTAATTTCTTACACAACATTAGATAACTAATACAGGTAGGCAAAAGATGATCTTTCCTGTTTTTCAGATGACAAAACTGAGAGTCTGATACATTAAATGATTTGCTCAATATTGAATAATTAGTAGGTGATAGATCTGAGGTTTAAGCACAAGGCTAAACCTACTAAGACAAATCTTTGCAAATAGTTGATGAATATGATGCAAGAAGTACCTTTAAAGTGGTACTGGTTTCCTTTATTCAAATGTATTTTATATTTCCCCTACTCATGAAATATTGAGGATTATCTAGGTATTGTTTCCATTTCCCCCCCCACCCCGTGTTATTTAAGAATTGTTTCATATATGTAAACAACACATATATCTATCTAACTCTAAACCACTTGGAGTTCCTTATTAAATAGTGGAGCCTTTCGCTCCTGGACATATATATATATATACACACACACACATACACATAAATTACTAATATCATAATTCTAAATGTACCAGAGAGCTATGGAAATGACAAGGGGTAGATGAGCAAAAACTCCAGATATTATAAGATATATAATAGATATAGCTGATATTATAAGATCATTTCCTTCCCTAAGAACTTTACCATAAAACAATGAATACTTACAAATTTATTAGCAATAGTAAAATTAAGTCAATCATTTTTTGAAGACTGAAAGAATTTACACTAACTAGAATGGAGCTAAGACTGTATTGAAATGTAGAGTTTGTATAGTATAATACCCAATTATAAAAATGATAAGAGTAAAAAAGCCACACTCAACATTAAGGATACATATGAAACAGAATATTAAGGATACATATAAAAATGCATAACTACATGTAGTAGTTTTGCAGACAAATGCAGACATATACCCCACTTACTTCTTTTCTACTAACCTGGTTTCTGAAACTTTGATTCCCTGCTTGCTTGAAGCTGTGTAGCTATTTGTTCAAAGGTATTTTCAGGATCTCTTTCTGTGCTGTATTTAAATTTCTAGATAAATGATTTCTAGCAGAACAGGTAAAGGAATGGGTTGTGCATATTAATATTTCTTTCCAATGTTAAGTGAAGTACCTCAAACAGTCAATCTCTATTTGCTTTATGTTTTACATGCAGTATGAAGGTTATAAAAATATTTGATTGCTGTGTTTCTGTATGCTATTTTTTTCTCTTAACATCTTCCTTCTCCAAATTTAGCTTACATTGTCACAAATGTAGACCACCACTAAAAAGAAAGAGACACCAGAAAATGAGCTTATATTGTTGGGCACAAAGAGATCAAAACTATCACAGAAACTATAGATTTGGGAGGGGGGGGGAATTAAGGTTGACTGCTTTTCAACAATAAGAAAAAAGAGATTTCATCCCATTCCTTCCAATACACTCATATAAATTCTTCTCTCTGTGGTTGTTTTAGTTTTCTAAGGTTGTCATTTCAAAATCCCAGAATAGGTTGACTTTTATAAAGAGAATTTATTAGGAAAAAACTTACAGTTCCAATGCTGTGAAAATGTCCAAACCAAGGCATCATCAGAAGTGCTTTCTCACCAAAGATCAGCTGCTGGTAGGATCCTACACTCCTGTCATGTGATAAGGCAAAATGGTGGCTCTATCTCTAAACCTCTGCCTTCTTCTCCAGGCTGCTTTCTCCTTGAGCTCAATAATGGATGTTCAAGCACAAGACAGGGCTCATCTCATCAGCTTTGAGCTGCTCCATGGGCCTAGCTTTTTGCAGGTCCTCGTTGCTTCAGCCTTTCTGCTGATTCCAGCTTCTGATCTTTCTCTCAGTCTCTCAGGTTTTCTCTGGCTGTAGGACAACCTGGAGTCCACTTCACCAGGCAGGGTCAAAATGCCAGCTGTCTTTCTCTGCATGTTTCTGGTTTCAGTTCTGAGTTTATATAAGACTCCAGCAAGAGGACCTAACCTGGGTCACCCTCACTGACAAAAAAAGCAATCTAATTAAAAGTGATCTAAGCAAGGTCCCTTAACCAAATCTAATGAAATCCAAGAGCACGTACAGAAATGATTAGTTCAATGAACATGAACTTTTCTGGGATTCACAAAACTTCAGATTGTCACAATGGTAGATGGGTAGTTTGAAAGAAACCTGGAATAAGCTGAATAGTAGTATGTGGAGGTTTTGAGTCTTGCATACTCTCCTTCATCCCTATTAACATGTGAGTGTAGAACACTGTATGCTTAAGTTCCTGGGCAGCAAGGCAGAATATCTGAGAGAGAGTTCAGCGGCACTATGGTAAGAAATCAGTTCAGTGCAATAGTGATGGGTTCTCCATCTGGATTTTGGGGAAGGTGGCCTCATTCCCCATCTACTGTGGGTCTGGATGTTACCCTTGAGAACACTTGCACTGATCAGCTTCAGAGACATCACTTCATAGAATGTCTTCCAGTGTTCTTAATACTTATTTAATGGGGAAAAGAAGCTTGAACCTGCAAAAGGTTAATTTTACTTGATAGAACAAGAAAAATATTTGCCTTCCCCTTTTTGTCCTCCACAGACCTATGATTTTTTTTTTTAATTTACTGCACATTAGTAGGGAATCAGTTATCAGTTATTGCTTGTGCTAATTCTTTTATAGGTTTACTTTGATTCTGAAATTTCTAATTTTTATTTAAACAGAACTTTCTCCTTTCCTTAATTTCCATAGATTTAAAAAATGTATATCTTTGCTCATGCAATCTTAATATTAAAGCCATGTTTTGCACTATTGCTTTTCTATCGTTTACCTCAAAGAAAAATTTATTTTCTATTCTAAATCATTTTTTATTTTATACTAGTTCATTGGTATATTAAAAAAATCTATGTTTAATAATTTTCCTTATTATATCCACATTGTTTATTCAAGTAGCTAGGTACTTTTGTATTGTAACTTTTATTGAAAAGTCAGATTGACTTTGCACCACCACCTCAGCGTAGACATATATTTAGGCAGATAGCATTTCTACAGTGATGAGATAAAATCAGGAAGCCCGTTACCTCAAAACCCTCCTCATTTTGAATGCTACAGTTGATTTACTTATTTTAAAGGTTGTTTCTTTATAGAATTGCTATAGATATTATGCCTCAATTATTGCAATTTGAATATACTTTCTGTCTAGAGCATTGTGCCTATACTAGAATAATTATAAGTATTTCAAATGGGTAACTTTTGTCATCTATTAGTTCCAGCACACCAAAAATACATTTAATTTGTGGGCTAGGTTGAGGCAACATGTTTTACTGATTGTCATTAAGTCAGGATAGTGAGTAAGAGACTTTTATGGGTTAAGTTTTAGGAGCAAATATTCATCTCACCTATTTCTTGAGTCATAAAACCACTGATCTGACTCCAGACTCCATTTCACTCAAAAGATACTATATAGTCTTAAAGGTAAAACTAAAAAATAAATTACTTGGGATAAAAAGGATTACAGAGACAGCAAGATATGATATAAAAAGCATAAGAATATTATAAAACATGCATTGGATCTTTTAATGGGCCTATAACTGCAACAGGTCACTTAATCTTTATTTTAGAGAGACTGTTCAGGGTCACATTTGAAAAGCATGAGCATTATTTATAAACTAATACACCTCATGGTTTGGTGAAACATCAGTAGTCCTCTATGTACCTACTGACTGTCCCATCTTGGCTGCTTAGGCAGGTTAAGTTCTTTGGATCTCAAGATATTACTGCTTATCAGTAGAAAAAAGATACTTGATAGTGAGGAGAATCTCCACTGGGCAAGTATATAAGGCATGTACATAGGACTTAACCCAGTGTGGTTATTATATTCACATCGTTTACCCTATCCATTACAAGGTGTTTATTTTAGCAGCTGGGACACTAATACACTGAGTTAATAATACATCTTACTCTGGTCTACATGAAATCAGTTACTTGATACTCAAATTAATGAATCAAACTCTTTTACTTTGAGTCTTAGTGTAAAATATATAGGGAGAATTTCAAATCCATAAACAAAAGCAATAATAGAGGAAGCAGATGTGGCTGATGTGGTCAGGCTCCTGCCTACCACATGGGACATCTATAGTTCAATTCCTGGTGCCTCCAAAGAAGACAGGGAGATGGTGCAATTGGCAGGCGTGGCAAGCTGACACAAGATGATGCAACAAGAGATACAAGAAGAAAACCATAATGAGAGACATAACAAAGCAGGGAGCATACATTTCTGGTGCCTCCTAAAGATGATAAGAAGGATAGGGAGCTGGTGCAATGGGCAGGCACAGTGAGCTGATGTGACAAGATGATGCAACAGGAGACACAAGAGGAAAAACATAACAAGAGACACAGCAAATCAGGGAACAATGGTAGCTTACATGAATAGACACCTACCTTCCACATTGGAGGTCCTTGGTTTCCCAGTGCCTCCTGAAGAAAAAAAGAAGACGAACAGACACAAGTGCAAACAATGAGGGAGTGGGGATAGATAAATAAACTTTTTTTTAAAAAAGCAAGTTACTTTCCTTACCTTCATCAATTTTCCATTACACTGAAGCAAAACTCCAAATTCATTACAGGGCATTTAGCTTACAATGCCCTGAATCTTTCCCATGTTTGTTAAACTAGAGATGTGCTGACCGACTATAAGGACTTTTGAGCTTAAGTCTTCCTGATTGCCTCAGGATTCTGAACACACTGTTTCTTTACCTTATAACATGCATCTTTTTGCTTTGCATCATTTTTATTTAATCTTCTGATCCCAGTGTGAATATTTTGCTTTTGCTACTGCTTCAGAGAAAACTTGTCTAAGCCCATGATCCCTGTATTATATGTGTATGTATCACCCTATTGTTTTTTCTTGAATACTTTTCAAAATATCTCTCTGTGTGAAATAAAACATAATAAGAAAAAGTTGAGGCATTTTCTAGAAGTGGTGTGTGGAAATATTTCTGGAAGAAATAATGTATAACACAGTTGAATAAGCATATGTGACATGAACATTAATTTAGTATATTTAATCCCCAATATATTCTAAATTCTAGAAATGTAGAAAAATTTCTACTTTGTTCTCCAGTGTATTTCTAGTTCCCAGAACAATGTGCTATACACAGTTAGCACTTAATAACTATTTACAAAATAAATTAATTTAATTATGGTCTAGTGCTGAAGTGGAGAAAGCAGATCTGCCAGGTATTGAGGCAGTCAATTAAAACAATAAACTTAAATGTAAGTAACAGACAAGTCTCTGATCACTTACTGAAATAGTATAAGCAAGAGACTAAACAGTAAAAAGCCCAGCTCCCATAATGTTCCATTTTCCCAGTGGGAGTGAGCCAGATGAAGGTCAGATGTATCAGTGTAAACCACGGGAGCCTTGAACACAGACACTGGGAGGAGGGTGGGGGAAGATCTAGGAGTAAAAAAAGTACTTATTTGTCAGAATGGAGAAATTATCTTTCAAGAATCCCTATCCCCCTAATAAAGAGATCCCATGAGGTACAGTTTCCTTGGCCTTGGGGTCCCTGATAAGGAAACCTCTAAATGGCTGCATGAGCAGAGAGTCAATAGTACCACCTGGAAATTCCCCAGGCAACTTAGCTCTGTGTAGTTTTGGTGTTTCCCACTAAATACTGCAGAGTGTGATAAGCTACACAGGAGTGGCTGTTTTGAATATATAAAAGTATCTTATATAATGCTCCCTATATGCTTGTTATATTGATTGGAGAATAGCAAGTAAAGGTCTTGTTTTTATAAAAGAAATAATACTCCAAGTGGGCAGACAAGGTGTTAAGAGCGTGAGGGTTATTGACTACCATGTGTTCAACAAGGGAGTAGTCTCTCCCAGTGGGAATCGAAAAATCTATGTCAGGTGTAGAGGAGAAGATTGCCACTATCAAGACCAAAAGATCTCCAATGATAGATCTCATACTTCTTTATCCAGATCTACCAGTTGTCCCCATCTTGGGAAAAAGGAATGAATTAGTACGTAAGAAGGTGTTTCTCACATGTGGTGTCAGAGTCCAGTTGTGGCAATGCATCAGGTCCAGATTAATAAGGTTGGGTTAACTGAGCTACCAGAAAGTGCTATGTTTAGAGAAACATTAATTCATATTATTCAACAGCACAGTAATTCAATGTCTATCGGTAGGATCAAGTGGTAGGCGACATAGCAGTTTATCAAATTCAAGGCAGTGACAACTGTCTGAGCAGTTATATCAAATCACTGAATCTGTCAAGGGAAAGTAGCATAGGCTGCTCTGCAGAAGAAGAGAAATTGGATAACCACACCCTTCCTCTCCCATACTGAGATTAGGGATACAAAGGGGTCATGTTTGCCATTCAAGAGCACTTTTTTCAATCATCTGCAACATCAACAGTCTGTCCTGTACCATGTGCAAGGATAGCACTTTTCATTCATTCCCCAGGGTGGTGAATCCAAATTTTCTGGCTTGGATCCTCTTGTGACTCAATGAAAGTTTCTATTATCTATCTATCTATCTATCTATCTATCTATCTATCTATCTATCTATCTATCTATCTATCTATTAATTAAACCCATTGTGTTACTCAGGGCAACGTGGCAGAGCCACCTTGAAAATGTTAAATTAGAAACTTCAAGTTTGTGGTCATTTTATTCAAAGTCCTTGTAGTCAAATTTCCATGTTCTGCACCTAGAAGGTAAACAAACGAACTTACTTCCCTATCCCTTATTGTTTATTAGCTCTTCTAATCTCTCATCTATGAGCCTTCATAAGGTGATTGAAGGTCCTTGCAGGAACCCCCACAAGGATGAAGGTGTCAATAACTATTTTAAAAAGAGGTGTTCAAATGAAAGATATGTACAGACAGTGACATCAAACGTATGGCACAAATGAGCAGTGCACTTTAGGGGAATTGCTTTATTGAGACACCAGACTTCTTACCTGAGGTGAATAGTGCAGTCTAGGATTATTTTGTCTCCTCACAGTAGCTGCTTAAGCCTATCTTTTAACTGTCCACTGAAACACTCAATCACCTCTGTAGTGACATAGAGCATGGAAAGATCATTGTATACCCCATGATCAAGCCCACACATTTCTGGGTGGATTGGGCCACAAGCCTAGATGCACTGTGCTTAGGAATCCAAAACAGGAAGCAAATGTGGTCTTATAGGGCTTTGATAATGCGACTGAAGTCCACAGAATGCACAGGGATAGCTAAGTCATACTCGGAGAAAATATCAACTGCAATCAGGATCCAGAAAAACCCTCTGCTTAGGAGAAGAGACCAAGTGTGATTTACCTACTTTGGCTGTTTGAGATTATTTATGAATCCCAAAAAGAGAAAGATTATGTTTCTAAACTAATCTGTTCCTCTGGGTGTGATACTCTTTGATTGTATTAAATTCAAAGGTTTTAAGTTTACTTGATAAAGTCAATTTAGGGCTTTTGATTTGACCATGTCAGTAAAGCGTGATTCGGGTTGAGTCCCTGCCCCCTTGGTAGGCTGATACAGATGAATACCCACAGAAGAAGACACACAAGAAGAGAGAGAGAGCTCTGTCCTATTTGATCCTCATGCCTGGGAAAAGATGAGCCATTTGCCTGATAGTGTGTAGCTGAAGAGAACAGAGCAGCTGAGAGCTGAGGCCTGGAAAGAAATAAGCCCTATACCAGAAACTGATATAGGAAGCTCTGAGAGATCAGGTAGAGATCATCTGCCATTTGCTTCAACATATGGCAGCTGACTAGTGAGAATGTACCTCTTATGGTTCCTTGAATTAGATTTTCCATAGCCTTGGGACTGTAAGCTTTTACCCCAAATAAATACCCTCCATAAAAGCCTACGTTTTCCTGGTACTTTGCATCAGCACCACTTTGGCAAACTTATATACCTACCAAGAACTTTATGCCCCACTGACTCAAAGAATCTAACAAGCTGGACAATTATTCTACACTGTTTCGATAACTTTTGATGTTATTGGTGGTCTATTCATGTAGGTCCAATCTAGGAAGATGTCTTAATTTCTTTGTATCATCCTCTTGTGGACCCAGTAGATGATCAGTTGTACATCTTCTTAATCTGGGGTAGAGAAGAATTCAGTTTCTGTGCTTAGCTGACTGTGTGTTGTTTATATTTCCCTCATCAGCATAGGAGCCTATCTAATGAGCACCACCTGGGTAACAAAAACTTAGGCAGAATAGAACTGATTTTTATCCAAATATCTCATCCCTACAGAGGGGTTTGTTTTACATGCCAGTTTGGGTTTTCTAGTGGTTTAATCAGCTAGACTATGAGCCACAGCCCATGAGCTAATAAAAATAAAGCAGGACTCCTTTGTTGCAGCAGCTTGGATAGTCATTCATATCCATGAAGTGTTACACATTAACTTCACACAGTAAAGGAGAGGTCTCTCTGTGGTTGGATGGCAGCTGCACCCCATTCACACTCAATAAAATTTAACTGGTATATAGCAAGGAGTTGGTTTTCCAAAAAGAGATCTGACTTTTGTCCCAGCTCCTAGGGGCTAACATCTAAATCTTTAGAATTCACAGGGATAGAAGCATTTGTTATTCATGATGGATCCTAGACCCACATCTTATAGTTGATGCTAATCAGATGACTCAGGGTGGGGCTGGCCACACCTGGAAACCTATGGTGTGATTGGTCACACCAGAAAGACATCCTATGTGATTAGAAGGTTGAGGCTTTGAGTCACCTCATTTCATCTATCATTCACATAAGGGTGGAGGCCTGGAGATTAAAGTCAACCATGATTCAATCAATCAGGCCTAAGTAATGAAACCTCCCTATAAACTCTGGTCACTGAAGGTCAGGGGAGCATCCTGGGCTGGTTATGCATATCAATGTGTCTGGGAGGTTACACTGACTTTGAGGAGAAGATACTAAAAATGTGTTTCTAAGTTTCTTCAAGACCTCTTCCTAGGCATCCCTTCTTATGGCTGATCCTAATTTAGAAACTTTTTGCTATAATAAAACTGTAAACATAAGTATACTACTTCTCTGTTCTTGTTCTTGAGTTTTAGAAAAATTTAAGCAGGTGATGAGGACCCCCAAATAAGTAACCAATTGGTCAGAAGTGAAAGTGGCCTTGGGAACCCTGAATTTGTGGTTGGTATTTGAACTGATGGTAGTACTGAAGGAACTGTTTACTTAACTTGTGAATTTGTACTAACTCAAGGTAGTTAGAGTCAGAATTTCATCACAGTTGGTGTCAGAAGTTTGCAACCAGGAAGCATCATCAGTGTATCAGACCCATGCATGGTTTGGAAGGTCTCTATATCTGGGTCCCAGTTTGGCCTGTGGAGGCAATGACTCCTGGGAATACGTGGCTGGAAGGTGGAACAGCATCCCTGAGATTTTTTCATGGAGTCATAAGACTCCAGTGGGGTTAGACTTTTCCCAATTCTATGTACAATTTCTCATTGTACTGGACAAGATTCCTGAGATGCTCCAGCGGAGTGATTTGGGGCCTCTGCTCAGACTCACAGCCTGACAGGGACTTTATAATCCTGGACCATGCATTCAGTATCCACTGGAGCAGAATAACAGGATGTTTCTCAAAAGTATGTACCTTATTTTTGAAGGTGAGAAGACTGGGTAAAAGTTATGGGGTGGGGGGAGGGGCAGGAGGACTGGGCAGAACCTGGCTTCCACAGAGGGAAGGGCAGAGGATTGTGGGAGAAGGGAGACAGTTGCCAACCTTGTGCCTCTATCTCTCTCTCAATCCCTCTCTCTCCCTCTCTCCACCCCTCTCTCTTTCTCCTGGTCAATCCTTGAGGTGGGAAGGGTGACAGGGGAGCTGTGTGACAGGCTGCCATGCCACTGTGCCATGGAACCCCCAGTGTGCATAACCCACCATGCTGCCCTGTAATATGGAGGTGGGGTCCAACACTCCACAGCAGCTCCAGCAGCGTTTTTATCAGATCCAATGAACTGCTTAGAGTTAATAATAGACATAACTTAGCTGGCACTATACCCTTCCCAGTTCCCCATCCCCGCCCCCATCCCCGGTCTCTGATCCCATGGTCAGATGACCCTAGGCTGTGAAACTGATTTCCAGCTTCCTTCAAACTTCTCTCTTGTATCTCTAATCTGACCCACCAGCAAGCTAAACTGGGAAGTCTGAGGCTAAAGAGACAGACCAATTGCCCACCACCACATTTCCACCTTGGATCCAAAAAGCATATGTAAGCAATCTGCTAGTACCCCCAAGAATATCCTGTGGATTTTACTAGACATCCTGAGACGCTGTATTAGTCAGTCAAAGGGGTGCTGATGCAAGATATCAGAAATCTGTTGGTTTTTATAAAGGGTATTTATTTGGGGTAGAGGCTTACAGTTACTAGGTCATAAAGCATAAGTTATTATACTTCCCTCATAATAGAAGACACAATAGGCACAAAGTCTATTGACACATATTGGGGCAAGATAGCTGCTGATGTCTGCCAGGGCTCAGACTTCCTGGGTTCCTCTCTTTCCAGTACTTGTTCTTTCCCAGCTAAGCTGCTCGCCTCTCTCCCAAGGCCAGCTGTAGACTATCAGGCAAATGGCTTTCTCTCTTCCTGGGGCCTCTGCCATGTCTAATCCAGCATTCACTCTGCCCCTCTGTGTGCTTACTTCCCGGGCTCCAGCATTAAAACTCCAACCTCCCTTCTCTGTGTTGCAGTTTTCCTGTGAGTCTCCACCTACCAAAAGGGCAGGACTCAGCATCCTACTGATGTAGCCTAATCAAAGCCTTGATCATTAATTAATCAATAAAAGTGAAACCTCTGAATTCAGTACACTTTAAAACACCCAGAGTAAAAGACCAGTTTAACAGCATAATTCAATATTTCTTTTTGGAATTCATCAATAATATCAAACTGCTATAGACCCATTGGTAAAGTACTGCAAGTAACTCTCAAACTTTTGCAAATGATCCACTGTGCCCACCAGAAAATGCCCAACCTACTCTGATAGCACACCTTAGGCAAAATATGCCACGGAAGTTTCCAGCATTTTGTTTTTCCAAAACTGCATTAGGTTTAATTGGCAATCTTTCTTGCTGCACAATTTTGTCAAGATTTTAACTGGAGAGTGCTGAGTTGCCAGGTGTGGAGGTGGCCAATTAAAATAGCAAGACAAAATGAAAGTAACTGTTAAACCGTCAAGCACTTAGTAAAAGTGAGAAGCTAAATAGGAAAAAGCACTAGGTCCCCTAATGCTTCATTTACCCTCCAGAACTGAGGATCAGCTGGGTTGGCATAGAAGCAGAGCATAGGGTCACTCCTGAAGGGGCTCTGAACAAAGCATTCCTGACATTTCATGGATCTGGGGAGCTGGGAGAAAGGAGATGGGAAAGAGCCAGGATTAGAAAGGTACTGAATACTGAGCCAGAGTAGAATGGAGAAAAGTCGCCGAGGCCTTCCCTCTTCCTCTAGGGACATCTTAGCATAGGTGCCTGGAGAAGACTTCCCCTGGACTCCTCATGGAGATCTCCAAATGAAGGTGTCTGTGTTATCTGCTCATTTGTTCATGAAGGCACAGCTGGCCAAGGGAGTTGGAGTCCTTCACTTTGACTCACTGGTTTTGCAGCAAGTCTAGTGAGGAGGGCCCCTTTCCTCCATGAGGTCTGTCAGAGAAAACAATTAAAACTGCCTATGGCTGAGCTGAAAAGATCACATATAAAAATTTTGCATAGAACCAGATGACTATATTAGAATATGTTGGATATCTCCAATCTACTTAACCACGATCACCAACTGAAAACCATAAAGAACCACATTCTACATAGTTTACTTATATTTAGCCCCTTCATATTGAGGACTCCAATCAATTTGCTCACTAGCAGAGTTATTAAAGTAATATTTCCATAACTTAATATTGAATCAAATATGCATTTATGATAAAAAATAGTGACATAAACATTTAATATCTTGACTGGACAAAACACTAACCAGATTGATACAATGCAAACTTCAATTCAAAAGATGATGATTCATTTGAAATTATAAGTTTCAAAACAAGTACTTAGGATAATTGTATTTGGCATTTATACAAATATTTAAACTTAAAATATCTAATAGAAATTCTTTGGAAAATTCTTATAGAAAAATTATTCTTAATTAAACTGAAGATAAATGTGGGTCTGTGATTAATGTAGCAATTGTTTCTGTCCTTCCATGCAGTTAGCATCCTTGTACAGAAACAATTGACCCAATGCACAATCAGCATAATTTATATAATGCAATTTAGATCTACAATTAGGCACCATAATTTAAGCATCTTAAAATATACCCTCAGATTATTTCATAGGCTAACTCTTATGATGAACAACCTCACTCTAACAGCTATAATAGAACAGTCATCATTAATCAGATGGTTATCAGACAATCTTCAACATCTGTTGGTACTAAAGAAGAATTAATTTCTTTCTCCATGTGTTCCAGGAGAGGAGGTGGCCATCGGAGGGGGAAGTGGGGGTGGGATAGCAGAGGTTATCCACTGCCAACTTTAGTTATAGAATCTGAGAGAGAGAATCCAATACATAAAGAATTAGGCACAGAACTTTCTCCACCATCATTCATGGTGATATATGGTGATGACATAAATGTTTTAACATTAAGCTACAAAAAAGCGCGTGTGTGTGTATGAGTGTGTTTGTTAATTTGGGGAAAGCAGTGTTATTTTAAAAATGATAATATATGTTATTTTCTCACTCGACAGATATTTTTTCTATGCTTGCTTTAATCACAGGCATATCTTTAGCTTTATGTTGTGTAATACAGAAATTGTATTCGTTTAAATTCACCCACAGATAGACATCATGAAATAACCTCTGTCAAAATACCCCTGTAAAGTATTTTAAATATGAAGAGGAAAGTCAGCATATATTGCTATATCTTACTTTTTTAGGAATACTTTTCCCCCATATGTTATGTAAGTTTTAAGTCCCCGCTTACATAAACACCTGTTCTGGCTGTTGTTCTCACTTTAATGAGTTTGGGGAGGTTTATATCTCTGAACTGAGAGTAGTTCTATCATTTTGACATTTAATTTTGTTTCTCTTTTATAAATGTCTTGTAAAAAGAGAATCATTTAGCATCTGTTTTGTTATCTACCAACATCTGCCCCAGTTGCCCAATGTAATAAAAAGTAACTACTTCTTAAATTATAGATTGATTCAATTTTTGAAGTGGAGTTCATTGTAGTAAAGTTTTAATGCAATATTTTATTATATAAAGAAATGCTTTTTTTTCACTTATTAGTATGACATCCAAGTATATATTAATTATGGAGAAATGATTTGGAGACCTAAATCAATTATTCAAAAAAGTTATGAGAGATTCTTCCTTTATATAAATGGGGTTGGTCATAATTTTAGCAGGTTTCTTACACTTCAACTGTCCATCTTTGTTTAACATCCCTGCCTGCATTGAATTAGTATGTGTGTTTTTTATACCACTCTTTTATTTTGGTATGTATACTAATTAATTTAATAACAATTTTCCCATTTTGCACCA
The DNA here is from genome assembly GCF_030445035.2 of Dasypus novemcinctus. Lineage (NCBI taxonomy): Eukaryota > Metazoa > Chordata > Mammalia > Cingulata > Dasypodidae > Dasypus > Dasypus novemcinctus. The sequence goes on from NC_080676.1 coordinate 141,037,885, forward strand.
TCTCCACAATAGTTAATTTATATGCTTTGAAGGTTCTAATTGCCTTTGTTTGCCACAGGGCTGCTGATGCAAAGTACTAGAAATGGGTTCGCTTTTATAAAGGGAAATTTATTAGGGGTAAAATGTTGCAGTTCAGAGTAAATATCTAAATCACGGCAATGGCAGAGATATTTTCATATTCAGCTACTGGTGATTCTGGGGTCCTGCCACCACATAACAAAGATGGATCTCTGCTGAGACCCCTGCCTTTCCCTCCAGAATCTACCGTTTCTTGGAGCTCAGAGGTGAGTACACAGGCATAGATAGGGCTTGTCTCTTTCCAGGCCTCCTCTCTCAGTCTCACTACTCTGCTTTCTTCCCGAGTTCAGCTGTGAGCTATCAGACATATGGCTCCTCTCTTCAGTCTTGAGCTTCTCTGTGAGCCCAGCCTCTTAGGGGCTTTGTGCCTAAGCTTTAGCTGCTATCAGTCCTTGCGTCCTCTTTTCACATTGTAGGGTCAATATGGCAACTCCCTTTTTCTCTATGTGTCTCTCTCTCTGTCTTTTATGTCAGACCCAGCAAAAGGGCGGAAACTCAACCTGAGTCACACCTCACTGGTGTAGTCAAATCAAAAGGGTTTCACACCCACAGGAATGGATTCATTCAAAAACATAATCTTTCTCTTTTTGGGATTCATAAAAGAATTTCAAACTATCACAATGATTTTCTTATAAAACTGATTAAAAACATTAAGAATATGAAATCATCAGCCAAATTTCATTCCTAAATCAAGTCCTTGAAAAATCACAATACTCTAAGCAGGATTATTGTCTCTTTGGATAATAAAAGTAAGACAAATTAACTAAGAGAATCAGCATTATATTTAGTGTTTTGCTTAAAAAATATATGCCATTATCCATCAAAGAACATACACATCATTGACTTGTTTTTGACAATATAATAATTTCTATTGGATCATTTTTATCTATGTAATAAATTTATCCTGGATTTGATTTACTTGTTGATTTATGAATATTCAATATTATATAAATATATTTATATTATACATATTTTCTGAATATTAGAATGCAGAGTTATGCATTTTCTTAACTGTTCAAGAGAACTTCAACAAAGTTTTAAAAAGCAATTGTTATAATAAAAAGTGACTTGATATTCTATTTAATAAATAGGTAGAAGTTATTACCTGAAATAACATTCATGCCTGGAGAAAGATTGGGCAAAAATGGACTCCTCAGTTGCTGAGATATAGGTAAATAGATGGATAGATATAGATAGACAGATATAGAAATATGATGCTATATTTAACATCTATTATTATATTTCTGTAAATTTATTATTTTCCTATATTTTAAAAATACTTAAGTTTAAAATATAATATGAAATTACTAATCTCATAAAGCTTTATAGGTGAAAATTATAGACCTGAGAGCCACACACACAGTTCAGGGGTCTTCCTCATTGTCAGTTCCGTAGCGTCAGTGCAGTCATGGCTGAACATTAACTATGGTAACATAGATGCATGATTCATATTTTCAAGTTCAAAAAAAGATTAAGTATGACAAAATCTTCTATTTTGGGAAAGACAGTTTTCACCTGACTCCTAATCCTTGGTGATCATTTGCACTGAAATTTCCACTGTCAAAGCTGCTGAGTTTCTGTATATTTCCAAATCTCCATGCACAAACAGGTTGTATCCTCATTATGTGGTTTGTTTTCACATGCACACACACATACACACATACATATAAAGGTATTTATTTATTTATTAAATTAATACATATGCATAATTTTTAAAAAGTTAAATAGTATTATAGCATTTACAATTAAAAACAAAACTTCCTGTCCAAATACGGTGTTTCCATTGTGGAGTGGCAACCACTTTGAATGATATTAGGTGTTTATTTATTTTATTTCCACATTATATATGGAAATACTGATATTCCTACATTTTCAGTTTGATATCAGTTGATTTTTAATATGAAGGGTGAAATTATAATTCTCTCATAACATCTAGCACAAAAACACTCCATCCTCATAATATCATTAAATGACAAATTTGTCCTTAAATAATACCTATTGTATATATTAGTATCACAACTCTATAAAACCTGTACATAGCTACTCTACATATTAAAGCACTTTTATAATTTTTTTCTAGATTTAATATTTCTATTTTGATTTAGGGATTAGATCCTTTGTAAAATTTACCTAGTTTTCCATGTATCAATCATTAATACAATCCCAAATATTTTGCCATGCTTCTCTCAACACATCTGTTGATCACTAGCTCCCCATCTAGGTGTATCTGTCACCCTGCTCCCATCTGGACTGGTCCATCCATTCTTAGTATTTTCTCACATTTCTCTTGTGGAAGGGGCTGCTGTTTCCTGCATCTGGATTTCTATTCTTTGCTAAGTCCTTATTTTAGAGGAGCCTATCCTCTTGCAAAAGTATAGAGTAGGTAATATTTTTCAGGCCTTGATGTCTAAATAAATTTTATTTCTACTCTTACATTTGATTAATACTTTTTCAGGGAACTAGATCAGCAATACGTTTTGCTAAATATATGGAAAAAATATGGTTCTAGGTTCTTTTATCTATTGGCTTCCAGTTCATTATTAGGAAATCTCATGATTCCTTCCTAGTTCTCTTTCTTTATCTCTTAAAATTTGCTGGTTTTTTTTTTTTTTGAGTGTGTATATGTGTTTGTGTGTGTGCACATTTATTCATTCTTTTGCTGTATTTCTTTTTGCTGTTAATTTCTTTTGCTAGATTTAAAAACTGAGGTTTATAAATCTGGATAACTCATGTCTCTCATTTTAGGGCTAAATTTTAATTTATTTGATGATTTCCTACCATGTATTTTTCTACTTTTTGTCTACAGAAATTTTATATATTGGATTTTAGAGACTCTTAATTGTTAATATTAATTTCTAACGTTTTACCATCCATTTACTAGCACTTTTATTTTTGCTAACTTTTTGAAAGATTTTTTAGTGTTAAAATACAAACAATCTATTTATTTAAAAAATTCTGACACTACTTTTCAAGGGTTCTGTGTTGTTCACTGTGTCTTCTCTAATTAAGAGGGTCCTCTCTCATTTATTTGAGGTCATTAGTTAGCATAGTTTTGCAATTATTCTTTTTTTCAGTTTGCTAGTTTCTTTCATATTATATGCCTTCCTCAAATGATTGCTCCCCTAAAATTTGATTGTGGGGGAGGGTTTCTTGCTACAGAGTGATAGCAAAGTATTTCAATTATTTTTTTAATTGAAGGAAACCCAAATGTTGGGATTTTAGGTCTTTTCCTTGAAATGAGATTCTCATTTAATTGTTGGATTTTGGGCCATCATATTGTCCTGGGTTATGTGTCAACTTGCATGAATCCATCCTGCTTTCTGTCTGAATTTTTTTGAGAGTAAAGCTTTGATGATCTGGATTGAAAGAAGGTCAATCCTTTAGTTTTGTGGCCTGGATATCCAAAGAGATCTTAAAGTCGAATTGCTATGTAAGGTTCAATCAGCTCTCTATTTTTAATTCCCTTCTTGAATCTTAATTGGCATTTGGGAGTTTCAATTTACTAGGATTTATTTCTTTCTGAAATAGTCGTACTCTTGTTATTTTTCATGCCTCCCCACCATCTTAACAAACTTGAAGAATACACTTGTTTTTGAGGTATTATTACATTTTATATATTACATTCACAGAAACATGAATTCAGCTCATTAGCTGATTAGGATAGTATTTGAAATTTGGACATATCCACTATAATTCTTATGAAGTGATCATAAATGTTTATGTTGTGTCTGTTTTACCTTTGGGAATTGCATTTATCCATGGAACTATGTAAAATCATATATAGAAACTAATTTAACTCAGAACAAGGTCCCTAAACTATTTTATCAAAAAATATTAAACTAGAATTTCCAAAAGTAATCAAACATGTATTAGCAAATAGTTCTTGCTAAAAATGTTAAGAATAATAGTTTTAGTGAGACCCAGTGTACGTCTGTTTTTAATAAGTAACAGAAATTTCATCAATCCTTTTCAATCACCAACTTTTTCTTTATTTTCTCTATTGTTTGTTTTCTATTTCACTGATTCTCACTCATGTTTTTTTTTTCCTTTCATCTATTCACTTTGAGTTCAATTTATTTTCTTTTTCTAGTTCCTCAAGGAGGAAGTTTACTTAAATCATGGATCCTTAGATATTCTTTTGTATTGAAACAAATATTTCCCTCTAAACACTACTTTAGTGATGGATTTTCATTTTCTTTAAAATATTTTTAAATTTCCCTTATAATTTATTGTTTCATTGTGGTTTATTTAGAAGTATATTATCTAATTTCCAAATACTTAGAGATTAGGGGGATATTTTAATTTATTGATTTCTATGTTAATACACTTATCATCAAAGGAAATACTCTGTAGAATTTCAGTTCTATGGAATATATTAAAACTTGTTTTATGGCCCATCATAAGTTACATCATTGTGAATATCCCATATGTACATGAAAAGGAGGTATATTCTTTTGTTCTAAAATAGACTGGCCCATAAATATCAATGTGGTCAGGTTGGTTGATAGGATTATGTTTTCTATATCTGCCTTTTTATCCACTTGTTCTATCCATTACTGAGAGAAGGTGTCCACATCTCCAGCTATGTTTGTGGATTTTTCTAGTCCCCTCTGTGTTCCTTCTAATTTATGTTACATATTATTATAGTTCTTTTGATAGTCAAATACTAATTTAGGACTTTTATGCCTTCTTGATGAACTGGCACATCCGACATTATAAAATAACTTTTTTTATGTGATAAATTACCCTGTCCTAATATTTCCTAATTTAATAATAGTCTAATAATAATAATAATAATATTATTATTATATAGTAAAATATAATAATAATAATAATTTAATAATAGTCTAATATTAATGTGGCCATTATCTTCTTATTTTCTTGCTAGGGAAGTCATGCACATGCTCAGCAGCCATCTCTCAAACCTCCCCTACCCTCCTCCTTTCACTTCTTGCTTGATTGTGTGCAATGTTTCAGTATATTTCCATTCCACCGAAAGCAAGGGGGTAGGGAGGAGGGGAGGAGATATAGTTCTAATAGAACCACCAGAAACCAGCAACAAGTAATTTCAGGTGCTTATCAGGGTAACAACTGTCAGGGACAGGACCTCCTCCCCTTGGGTAGCACAAATTTGTCCCTCCTCTCCCACATGAGACTGAGCATGTGGAGCTACCATTCACTGACCCTTGTCAAAACAGTTGACCTCCCCAAGGAGACCAGCCTGATGTGATCTCTTCTCCTGTTCTTTTGGACCCTTTGAACTGTGTATGTAATAAAGTGGTGGTTTATTGTAACTGAGCCTGTGTTTCCACAATATACTGTGTAACAACTTTCTCAACATTACTTTCTTTTACTTCCAATTTGCCTCATTTTTATATTTAAAGTTTATTTCTAATAAATAGAATAATTGCACGTACCTCTTCTATTGAGTTCGAAATCTATCTATTTAATCCAAGATTTTAGACCATTTACACTCAGTGTAATTATTTATGACATGCATACACATTGTCAAATAAAAATTTACATAATTAAGGTATCAATTCTTTCAAACTTACATATTTTTAAATGTTAGTATGTTTTATAATCTCCATAGAATATTAGAAATATTTTATTACTATATAAATCTGTGAACCATATCAGTTACTCAATATTTACAAAAGGGATGATGTGGTTAAAGTGTAAATGAAACAATGTCTTTATCAGTAGACAGTGGCAATTCCTCTAGTCTTTTGTCCCACATATCCTGGGGCACATGCATAATTCACAGTAGGCTATTTCAGTTTTACAGTCTTTTGATTTGAAGTTCAAGTTTTCTCTTTATTATTTTCCTATTCTTATCCAACATCCTTTTTAAATTCTAAGCACGTTACTATGATCATTCAGATTGGACTGTGTGGTTTGTTTTGTTTTTCCCAGTAACTCTAGTCACTATTTCTTTCTCTCTCATTGGTGTTAGCATGCTAAAAAGTAAAAAGATCATGGAAACTGTTCTCACATTGAGCTCCAGTGATTGCTCCCTTATCCTCCTTTCTCACATCCTATCTTTTCCAGTTGTCTGGAGTAGGAAGAAATATGATCCTCTCTTAGATGAAGGATACCTAGCCATCTTTCTCTACGGAAGACATATCATATCATTATAGGATGAGTTTTACCTAAGAACAAAGCCCTTTCCAGACACTCGTAATAGTATTCTCGTAGATTCCATTTGCTAGTATTACTTTGTATGCCTATTTTTAAAGAGAATTAGACACCAATGGCTGGTTTAAACAAGGATTCCACATCTTGCAGCTATAGAGAAGGTGAACCACTCTTATATGACAAGGTAAAGGATTCCACCTTGAAAGAAGAACTGTTGGAGAGCTTGGCTTTGGGAGGGGGCTGGTTGTTCAGCAGACAAGACAAAGATGTGAACTGAAATTCTAAAGGAATCCAATTTAATTGTTTGGGGCTGGGTTTCTTGAATTTAGAGCTTGGAAAAGCTATGTCAAGAAATGCAGGGAAATATTACACATATGGGGGCTCTGTGACAAAATTGGAAGATCTCTTGTGAAATTTAAGCAAAAATTGAGAAGAGGTGGATGCAAAAAGCAAAATGTTAGCGCAATCCAAATATATTTGACATTTCTTTCAGAATGCATTATTAATTTGGCCAAAATCAAAAAATGATACTGCATTTTCCTTAGTCACAAATTCACAGATGTTCTACTGACATCAAAACCTTCAATTTTTCCTTTCCAGTCACATATTTAACTATAGGCAATGTAATAAAAAATGCTACATAATGTGAATATATCTATACACAAGCACCCATATATATATATATATATATATATATAAATTTCTATATTCTTTTGAAAATCTTTCTTTGATCTCCCTTATAAAGTGCATGCAAACCAGTACAAGTAAGCTTCATTAAATACATTTCATGGTGTTGACATTTTGCCCTTTTTTTGATTAAATCTATGATTAAATATGCATTTTTATTCCAAAACAGAACCCTCAGGAGAAAATTAAACTAGTCCTCTTAATTGTTTTCCAAAGGGAATTTTAATGAGAACATTATCTTTCTATCATTTTTAAATGCCACAATTGGGGATGATCATTTAATACAAAGAATCTGATGATATCATTGGCATCTAATACATTTTGACTTTTTAGACTGATGGTGGGAAAAAAAAGTTCTGGGAACCATCTTGGCAAGTCACAGACATGCTCAGCGGCCATCTCCCTACCCTCCTCCTTTTTTTGTGTGCAGACATTTCAAAATATTTCCGTTTCACAGCCAGGGAGAGATATTAAGTCTAATGGAATGACCTGCTGGTACCTTCAGGAAGAAGCAGCCCAACTGTTTATTAGGGGGAGAACTCTGCCCAGAGGTTGCTTGATACATACACTTTGCTCAGCGGTAGACTCCCCCTCGGGGGTATAAATATACTCTCTCAGGCAGTACAGGTGTCTCTCCTCTCTCCAGCAGCAGTGACAGGAGCTGTTGGCCACTCCAAGGGACGAGCCTGATGGAATCTCTTCCCCTGCTCTTTTTTGGACCCTCTGTATTGTTTAAGTAATAAAGTGATCATTTGCTAACGTTTTCTGTGTGCCTGAGCCTGTGTTCCCATGACATACCATACAGCAACTTGCTCCACAGAACCTTAACTAACAAAATATATTGTTACTTTTCCAATTGAAAGAAGAATTTTATGTACATTAAGAATATTTCATGACTCATATTTTAGGATCTATATTGTTCATTTTCTTTGCCCATAAGTAATTAAGGTTATCTTTGAAAATGTATATTAATACTTCATTATTGCTGTCTATAATAGCAAGAGGAAAAAGATTACAAATTTATATTTTAAGTGTAAGGCTTTCTTCAGAAAAGTATACTTTTAAATAATTCAGCAGAATTTCCAGCATCTTATGATATCTGCTTAATATGAAAGAGGAAAAAAAATATTTTCTGATAAAACTCTAAAGAAACTTTTCCCTCAAAATTGAAAAACTGAACCATTTGTTCAAGTCCTTTTTTAGAGTCATTATTTCACACACAAAAAATATTTTTCTGCAATATCCCTGATAGCAACTGCAAATCTCTAAATCAAAAATTTCCCTGATTATATTGTTAAAAAAAAATTACCTGCACAGCAATCACTGAAGTAAAATATCTTGTAGACTCTTTTTCTTATTAATGGGAATACCTTTTTATAAAATATATGTCCTCCCAAAATTCTTATATTTTTATATAAATAAATTGAAATTAATTTAATATCCTGCTCCAAATCTTAACAAATATTTATGCTCCTAAATTATTATACATGATTTAAGTGCTGCCTTCATTAAATGTCATTGATGATTTTCATGAGAATAGAAATTTGTATGTGTATGCATATAAAATATTAGTATAGTTTGTAGTATGATTGTTGTCAAACCTGAATAACTACAAAAGCAATATTTATTTATTATAAATATATATAAAGCCTATGTTTAAACTGTCTGAAATTCTTTTTTGCCATGTTCAAATATAATCTTGGTTTTTTAAATACAAAGACTAATATCCATAACTTTAAGGATAGTAATTGTTGCCAATTTTTTAGTTTCTAATAATGAAAAACTGCAACAGTATGCAGCCAATGATTGAATAGTAATAATCTGTGCTATAGTAAGGTGACACATTCCTTCATAATTTCAGTTCATCAACCTCACCTGTTCCTTGTCTGGGCAGAGATTGTTTAAGTGCACCAGTGACTTCATGACAGCACAACCTAAGAGCCCCCATCCCTACTCCTGTGTCTCATGCCTTTTCTTATTGCACCTGATGTTTACGTTTGAAACAGTCATATAGCACCACATGGAAATGTTGGAGAATTAATACCTCATGGGGAAAGCACTTGAGAAATGCAAAATTTTAGCTAAGATATAAAATCTCCTTTTCCCCCATGGACAATTCAGTTGTGCAGTTTAGTTGGGTTCTTGGATCATCTAAGAATGGTAATGACTCTTCTACCTTCCCCATTTCATATCCTTTGTCCTCATTATTAGTAGGAAGATTATACTCCCTGATAAAATTATAACCTAGGAGGAACCTCCTGCTTTCTGAATAAAGCAGGTTATGACATTTCTTGTGTAACTGTCTCTTTAATGTAAATCACTGAGATAAAAAACAGTGTTTTATCTGAAAGTATTCCCAGAGTGAAAATAAAACATCCTTATGAATGTCAGTGTCCAGATTTTCTTTAAGTCATTTAAAAATTAATGTGAAACCCACTTCTGTGAACACATTACAAATCAACTTTAGTCATATAATGAAAGTATTTATGGGTAAGTTATATCCCACTTCTGTGAAAACATTACAAATCAAACTTAGTCATGAAAAAAAATCAATGTAAAATATGTTTTGGGTATGATGAAGCCACAATTCTTTTGGCAAAGATGTATCTAATCACAGAAAAGTCATTATTTATTTTATTTAATAAATACCGCAAAGCAATTTGCATGATATCTTAAAATAATCAGAATATAGATTTTTACAGCTAAATTAATTTGAGTTTGTATAATGAGTCTACACCCTACCAACATCAAGATATGTTCCTAAAGAGTTTTGCATATCAATTTTAATTTCAGCTCTTGGTTTTTTGTGTTCTGTAGAAAATGAAGTGCACCAGAATGAAAAAAAAAAGAAAAAAAAGAACAGTGGAAATGATGGTAATGTCTTAAACTCTGATTTTGTGAACTCTTTACATTTAGAAATATATACTTGTGCCTCCATATTGTAAAAAACATTGCTCATTCAAAATATTTTGAATTGAAATAAATATTTCAACATTATATCTGGGCATTGGAATGAAAGATATGAACCTATATTTGGTATGGCTTAAATAATGTATATTCTGAAGTATATTTCTTAAAATAATCTTGTGTTTTCTTCTTAAGAACTGTGTCTCTTTTTTCAAATATATAACTGAAAGTGAGGAATAGTTAGACAAGTGTTAGACCTGTTACAAAGAAAGACGAAGATGTTCACAATTATTTGTGTTTTCTAAAACCTGATAATGAGGATAAAATAATGCTTCTCCAAAAATGCGATACTCCTTTTAAAAATGGCAATTAAATAAATGTCATTTGACCATTTTAAGAAATAAGGGATCTCACTGGCTGTCCTCCCATGCTTATATATATTATGATCTCATTTTTCATGTTTTTTTTAACTTTTGTTATACTATATACAGATGGCCAATAATATTATTATATGTGATTTAGTTATGTGTCTCAATACTTGCAGTTTTTTACTTCATATATAGCCAACAGAAGGCAATATTATCACCATTTGACCATAAATGGGTTGCATGATTTCCACTAATAAAAGTAAAATGGATTGAAAAGTCAAACCAGAAACCATGTCTATTGTCATTCATGTTGCATTTGGTTGCAAAAATATATCATTTTAAATATTTCTTCAATTTGCATTACCTGGTATTTCTCCCAGAGAAGGTAAAAAGACACAAAACTTTTATGTTTATTCAGTTCTTGGCAGACTCTATTTCCTAAAACAGAACTACAGAAAAGAATTGTAGTGGCAGTGCATTTATTTGACAAGCTAATTGAAGTTGCACAATAAGTCAGTCTGATTTCCAAGGACAGAAAGGTTAATGGAGTGTACTTCTGTAAAGTTGTACAATAGCTGATTGGGTTTTTTTTACTAAAATTACTGTGATTTCTTTTATTAGTAGTCACATTATTCAAGCGGCAAAGATATATTTGAAAGGAAAATGTAATCATTGTAAAACAACCTGTTTTTGAATATACAGATCACAAAACTTCCTCTGAATACATAATGCCATGTCCTTGTCAAGTAATACAAAATGCACAAGTTTTTTTCTTCGTTAAAAACTGTTATTATTTCAACCAAAATGTATTTAGTGGGACAACACAACCAGAGAGCATTTTAGACAAGTGCTATTTAGTCTATTACCCTACTGCCAAACCTGAGTAAAATAATACCTTTTTGATCCAGTTCAACTTCAGTTGAAAAAAAATACCCATTCATATGCCAATGACAATTTTTCCACAAAAGGATGTTTGAAAGGCAGGTGGATGTGCTTTACCCTTATATCCCTCATTGACATTTGGTTCTAAAGTAAATATAATACTTAATGTTATATTTACAATTTTAAAAGTTTTTATGCCTCTACCAGCTATTTTAATTATCTGTTTACCATTCTATGAGCCCTCAATGGCTTTTGTTTATTGATGATAGTTTTTCTGATGTCTTTATATTTACACAATCAGTTTAGTTCAAAAAGAAATCCTTGAATCATATTTTCTTCCATTGATATTTCCTAGTACATTATTCCCTTTTCTTTGGTTGTGAATGTTAATCTTGGAAAGTCTGATGGTAATTGGTTGTTTTAAATATCTGGACACTGCATTGACTTTTTATTTAAAGTTTATAGTAAGCAATGTAATGCCCTCCTAAAGATGTCCATGTTCTAATCCCTGAAATATGTGAATACTGTGAATATGTTACTTTACATGGTAATTGGGACTTTGAAGATATGTTTAAGTATTTTGAGATTGGCAGATTAACCTAGGTTATCAGGTGAAGCCTGTATAATCACAAGAGTCCTTATGAAAGGGTAGCAGGAAGTTCAGAGTCCAGGAGATCTGACAAGGGAAGTGAGGTGGGACCAAAAGTCAAGGAATGCAGATATTCTCTAGAAGATGGAAAAGGAAAGGAAACAGATACTCTCATTCTGAAAACAACATATCCCTGTTGGCCAGTTTTAGATTTTTGACCAACATACTATAAGATATTTCTTATTTTATATATATAAAACATATATATCAGTTTTTATTATTAAAAAATTATCTGCACAGCAATCACTGCAGGTAGATATCTTCTAGGCTGTTTTTCCTATTAATGGGAATAAATTTTACTCAAATGTATGCCCTCCAAAAACTCTGAAAGTTTCATAAAAATATAAAACATATATATGTATATGTTTTACATATTATATAGAGAGAGCACTATAAATTCGGTGTTGGCTGCTTTCTGTATTTCCTCTCTTTAAAATTTATTTTGTAACTTTCATCATTTTTTAATTGAGAACATTCCCGCCTGTTCATCTTATTTTCTCAAAATCTATTATTTGCTGTGTTTATTATTTTTTATGTTATTTTTAGTAAAATCTTCTTCCTTGAACTTATTTACTTTCACTTTTAGGTCTTTCCAGAGTTCTATCTTACTTGTGTAAATTTTTAAAAATGCGTCAATTTTTAATCTCCTAGCTCATTTTGCAATTTTAAGTTATAGTTTTTATCTATAAATAGATATATTTTTAGCATATGATTTCATAATTTATAAGTTATTTATGTTGTTATTGAATGTTTTTTGTTTATTATCTCTTTTTAAAGATATATAGATCACACAAAATGTTGCATTAAAAAATATGAGGTTCCTATATATCCCATTCCCCACACCCCCCATGCCTCCCACAACAACTTCTTTCATTAGTGTGGCACATTCATTGCATTTGATGAATACATTTTGGAGCACTGCTACACCACATGGATTATAGTTTATTGTAGTTTACACTGTCTCCAAGTTGATTTAGTGGGTTATGGCAGGATATATAACATCCTGCATCTGTCTCTAAAGTATCATTCAGGAACTCCAAGTCTCAAATCTGCCCCCTGTATCACACCTCGTTTTTCTCTCCCAGCCTTCAGCAACTTCCATGGTCACTGTCTCCACATCAGTGATACAGTGTTTTTCATTGCTAGAGTCACAATAATTCTACAGGAAAATACCTGTAAGTCATTCTAATCCATATTTTATTCCTCCATCCTGAGGAAGCTGGGATGGCGATGCACACTCCACCTTTAAATTGAGATAGCACTGAAATCCCATATGGCTGATGGATGGGATTCTCCTCCTTGCAGTTGTAGATTCTCTTAGTTCCTTGGTGTTTTTTTACCATCCTCACCTACTTGTTAGCACACCTATGTAAGTCCAACAAACCGGAGAGTAAATGTTGCAACTCTGCTGAGACTCAGAGCCCAGCTGGCACATGGACTGTCCAGAGTTTCAAGTCTCCTAGGCATACACCAACCCCAGAAGCAGTCAGAAGTTCAGTAAAAGTGACAGAAGAAACGGGTATAGAGAAGTCACATCTGAGTCCAACTCCATCATACTCAGGAGCACCAATTCCAAAGTAGGGGCCACTGGCAAGGCACTGAACTCCAGAGCCGTCTGTCATGACTGTAGGATCTGAGTGTCTCTGTAGCCCTCAGGAGTACCACTACATGGGGTTATATCTACTTTGGCTATTTCTGAGTTCCTGCTGAGATGTGCATAAGCACATCTGATGAACTCCTGACTCATTTTTAAGTCTCTCAGTCATATAAACACATTTGTCTTTATCATTTCCCCTTTTTATTCAAGGTGTTTTTCTACTTGTATCACCAGAGAGTGCTTGGTTGTAATCCCTCAGCACCAGGGAGGCTCATTCCTGGGAGTCATGTCCCATGCTGGGGGGAAGGTAATGCATTCATATGCTGATTTTGGCTTAGAGAGTGGTCACATTTGAGCAACATGGAGGCTCTCAGGAGGTAACTCTTAGGCACCCTGCAGCTCTAGGCCAAGTTGAAATTTTAATTACATAGGCTAATAAGCATAGTCATCAGCATCAAGGGCCCATCATTGGAACATCCTTCTTCACTGGTCTTTGCCCTTGCACATGTGGAATTGTTGCTGTTCCATTTGGAAATGGGACAGAGCGCCACAGGATGGGAACACAGCACTCCCTAGTTGTGTGAAACTTTACCAACTATGTCAATACCCAAAATATCAGAACATATTTATATACCCTATATGAATGCCCTGGAAAACTCTCTCCCACCCATTCATCTCCCATAAATGACACCTTACACCAATACTCCTCCCCTGCTGTAGTTGAATCCCTTTGTGATCCAAAACTTCTGCAAAAATAAACCCTAATATATTGTCAAATACAATTAATAGGAAAATGAAATAGTAATGATAGATTTAAAGATTAGAAATAAAGTGCATAATAATTTAGAAAAACTAAAAGTAAAAAATAAAATGAGGTATTAAAAATGAAAAATTCATAAACATTTATTTTTATGTTTTGGCTTTCATCACTGTAATAGGTACTGCCCTGTACATACAGCAGTGAGACAATCTCTTCCATTACTTCTTCAGTGTCTTACATCTCTTTATTTTGTTTGTTTTCAAAAATGTTTTAGGTCACAGTAAAGACACAACTAGAATACAAGGGGCTGCACATACTTAACAACCTTCCCCTCCTCCCCCCTCCCCAGCAATGATCTTTTTACATGTGGATGTTACATTTGCTACAACTAATGCATAAATATTAAAACATAGCTACCACCATGGTTACATTATGGTTTTCATTGTGGTTTTCCATTTAGACCATACATATCTACAAATTTTTGGTGAAATTTGACATGGCCTGCATCCATCACCACACAATCATGCAGAACACCTCCATTGCCCATCAGTTACACCCTCTTCCATCTACTCTATTCCTCTTTCACCCTTCTGGGGCCCATGGTGACAACCAATCTTCACTGCTGAAGGGCAAGACCCACAGATACCTGCAACAATGCTGAGGGCTTGACACACTAGTCTGTGCTCCCCCATTGGGAGCCACCTGTGGCCTCAAGAGACATTTTCTCCTCTGTTTGAGAACATTAGGCCTCAAGGCCAGGATACAATACCTTCCTGCTCATTGTATGGGTGTCAACCCACTTATATATCACACTATAACAAGATGAGCCCTCACACACTCCCTAGAATCCTGCCCCAAGTACATCCTGTGCCAGATGCCCTCCATCAAACATCTTACACCTGTAACCCTTCCTTATTGTATTTTCTAAAGAGTTTTCTCAACAATATGGTTTCAACCACATATCTGACAACATCCCATCTTCACCTGTTGCCCCAACCCTCCCCCAATTCCATGGACCATCTGACCCATCCTCCCAACCCTAGACACCCTGAAGCCAACAAAGTCCAACCCAATATTATCACTATACCCCTGTCTTATCCCTTCACTGCACAACTCCTTGCTTCCACTTTATCATGGATTTCACACACATGGGCATTATTAGTTCATAACCTTCCTCTCTCTCTCCCCATTTCCTGTAAGCCTATCTTTCAATCTCTAGCTCTCTTAGACAGATTGATTTGGCTTAATTCATTTCAGAGAGGTCATGTAGTATCTGTCTTTCAATGCCTGGCTTGCTTCACCCAACATAAGGTCCTCAAGATTCATCCATGTTATACTGTGTGTTAGTAGTATATTCCTTCTTACAGCTTAATAATATTCCATTGTATGCCTATACCACATTTTTTTATCCATTCATCTCTTGATGGGCACTTGGATTGATTCCAACTTTTGGCAATAGTGAATAATGCTCCCATGAACATTAGTGTGCATATGTCAGTTCGTGTCTTCGTTTTCAGTTCTTCTGGGTATACACCCAGCAGTGGAATCGCTGGGTCATATGGCAAATCTATAGCTAGTTTTTTGAGTTACCACCAAACTGTCCTCCAGAATGGCTGGATCCTTCTACATTCCCACCTGGAATGGATGAGAGTTCCCCTTCCTCCACACCCTCTCCAACTTTTGTAGTCCTCTGATTTTAAATAGCTGCCAGTCTAATGGGTGTAAGATGGTATGACATTGTACCTTTGGTTTGCATTTCCCTGATAGCTAGTGATGTTGAGCATCTTTTCATGTGTTATTTGACATTTTGTCTTTCTTCTTTGGAGAAGCATCTGTTCAAATCGCTTGCCCATTTTTTAAATGGGTTGTTTGTCTTTTTATTTTTTGAGGTATAAGATTTCTTTATATATGCAAGTTATAGGTCTCCTATCAAATAAATGGTTAATAAATATTTTTTTCTCATGGGGTAGGCTGTCTTTTCACTTTCTTGATAAATTCCTTTGAGGTGCAAAAAGGTTTTCATTTTGAGAAGATCCCATTAATCTCTCTTTTCTTTCCCTGCTCATGCTTTGGGTGTGAAGTTTATGAAGCCATTTCCTATTACAACATCCTGTAGATGTTTCCCTACATTGTCTTCCAAGGTTTTTATGATCTTGGCTCTTATCATTAGGTCTTTGATTCATCTTGAATTGATTCTTGTATAAGGTGTGAGATGATGTTCCTCTCTCATTCTTTTGCATATGAATATCCAGTTCTCAAATCAGTATTCCTTGAAGAGACCATTCTATCCCAGTTGAGTGGGCATGGTGGACTTGTCAAACATCAATGAAAATATATGTGAGGATCTATATCAGAACTCTCCATTCAGTTCCTTTGGTCTGTATAAATACACTTTTTAAAAATAATAATTGTGCATGGGATTTGGCTTTGATCTTATCCTTTTATCTGCTTTACCTGAAATTAGTTTTCTTAAAGATTAGAAGAGTTTGTGGTTTAGAATAGCTCGTCTCAGTGCATAGCTCTATAAATTCGCTGGATCTACGGAAAATAAATGTGTATTTTAAAAGAAAATATCAAAGTATTTTCCAAATTCATTTAACATTTTGAACTACACAAACCTATGAGTGTACCAATTGTTCTGCATCCTTCCTTAAAAACTATTGGTATTATTATTACTATTATTTTGCCATTCAGTTTGTGTTATTTTTGGAGTTACAAGAGTTCTATATTCTGGAAACATATCACCAGATTAATCTATCTCAATTATTTTCTCAATCTCTAAACTGACTGTTCAACTTCTGAAGGATCATTTGAAAAGCAAAAGTTTTTTTTTTGTTTTTTTTTTATTTTGAAGTACAATGTGCCATATATTTTTCAAATTTAGGTTTAGTTTGTATTTGTATATGTATATGCATGAGATATACCTACTACAATTTTGACTAACACTAAATTGTGAAATCCATGTTTTATGTTTTCTGTACAATTTAAATTTTTTTTCCATTTCCATTTTACATTAATTTTTGTGTATGGCTTATAGCTAAATTTTTCCTCTGTACAAATATTTAATTGATGCAGAATAATGTTTGGAAAAAATTATTATTTCCCTATCACATTACTTTGTCACTTTCCTGAAAAAAATAACTGGTCATATCTGTGTGTCTATTTCAGGACTCTCTTCCATTCCATTTATCTCAATGTCTAACATTCCATAAAATCACACTGCCTTGATTTTTGTAGCTTTATTATCAATCTTCAAAATAGGTAGCTTAATTTTTCAACTTCATTCTTGTTCAAATTGTTTTATTTAATACAGAAACCTTTAATTTCCATATGGGTTTTTAAAATATCTCATCAATTTCTTAAAAAAATAAATCTGCTGGGTTATAATTTTTATTTGTGATATCAGCAGATAATTGCAGAAAAATTAATATCTTAAAATATTGCTTCCCAATAATGAACATTGCATGATATATCACCATTATTCATCAATATATCATAGTTTTTAATGGGGTATCTTGTATAAGCTTTCTTAATATTTTTCTTAAATTTTCATAGTCATGCTATTTTCAAGAAGAATAATTTATTTCACTTCTAAATCCATAGCTAGCACTTAGAAACAAAGTTGATATTTTTATATAGTGACCTTTCATATTATGATCATACTACTTATTTTTTCCAATAGTCATTTTTAGATGCTTTAGGTTTATCTACTTACACGTCTGTGAATAGATAGATTTACTTTTTTTTCTTTCCAATCTGTGTTCCTTTTATTTCCCCTGCATTTTTTTTCTCTCTCCATTTTCTGAGAGATTCAGTTTGATGTTAAGTAGAAGTTGTGAGCTTACATTCCATGTTTGGACCCCGTCTTATGAGAAGTACAGTTGATTATTAACAATTTAGCTTATTAGCCAAAGGTTTATCAAGGATGCCATTTATTAAATGAAAGCTGCTTTTTTTTTTAACTAATCTGCCAAATGATTTTTATCAAAATGTTTTAAATATTATCAGGTGTTTTTTTTTTCCTTTACTAATGTTCTTAGCTACCTTGATTATCTATATTTAATAATCTTTCTTTTTGCCTAGTAAATAATAAATAGTAAATCTCATGTGCCATTTGTTTTAGCTGTTCTTTTTTTCTCTCTTTTTTCTTCACTTTCTACATTTTTGGTAAAAATTTTGTTATTTTAATATTCCATTTTTCTCCTTTAATTGACATACAAGGTATAACTTTGTTTCATTTTTATCATTTTAACTACTTACTTTGGAATATTCTGACATATTGTATGATGTAAGAATATTATACCAATAATCATTTTCCTCCTCACCTGTCCTTACAATATTATATTCACGCACTCTGCATGTTATAAACTCCATAATCCAAGTTATTATTTTTTGCTTTAATCTCTCAAATATCTTTTAACTAATTTTTAAGCAGCACCTTATATTTCATCACTTTAGAATTTTTAAGTGTTCTTCATTCAATACTAAAGATCCAAGGTTCCATCTGGAACAATTTTCTTTTAGGCAAAATAAAATACTTTAATGTCTTTTAATAGGTTTACTCTTAGCCAATTCGTTAGAATAAGTTTGCCTGAAAATGTATTTAATGCTTTTTTTTCTAATTTTTCATGGATTACTTCTCTAAATATAATATTCTGGGCTAATAGTGCCCTTTCCTTTTTTGTTTGTTGATTTTTTTAGTTCTGTCCTTTATGAAGTATTCCACTATCCTCATTTGCATTGTTTCCAATAAGAAGTCTGATAATGTGTATCTTGGTTGACTGTGCATAATATATCTTTATATCTTTAATACTGTTAAGATTTTCTCCTTACCATTGGATTCAGTAACATATTATGTACTTTGATGTTTTCTTATGTTGATTATGGTTTGGTTTCTTTGGGTTCAAGAAATGTGTGGTTCATAATTTCTTGCATTTATTTGACATGTAAAAATTTGAATGATGAAGGAAATAGATATTCAACATTAATGGGAGGACACAACTCAAATCCATTAAGAGCTTTTAACAATGATATCTAATAAATACTTAAATTGTATTAGTCTTATAGAAAATTATAAAAATATATTTACTGGGTAGAGAATATATTTTAATAATATAAGAATTTCCAGTAAAAATATCCTTACTTAATTAGTTATGTAGAATCAATAAATGCATTCTTATTCATTTATAAAATATTAAATTATCATAATAAAATAAAACAATTCCAGAAATAAAATCCTAATGAAAGTGAAATATTTTTTATGAAAGCCAGAAATTTAATTTATAAAGAAGGGAATGATAAATCTGAGGCTTTTCTATTTTATGGAGAAAGAAATCTTTGCAAGTTTAAAATTCTAAATTTTCTCCTAAAATTCAGAGTGTTTTTGTAAGACAGGATTAAAAGTATATAAAATATATAAAATATACTTTAGTACATTGTTTCAGATGTTATATTCACAATGGTAAAATATAATTTGTGTCATGTAAAAATAAAGTTGCTATGACAACCATGCATTTTTTAATAATTTTATGTAGTTAGTACATCTACAAAATCTAGATCTTAATTTGAAGCTTCCCAGGGAGTCATAACTTGGGTATCTCATTTCTCAAATTTCATTTCATATGTGAATCACTAAAAATGTTAGAACAGAGTATTTCCTTTTTAGTTTATATTAGTAATGCATTCATGTAATTTATTAATTCTTCAAAAATACACCCCAAAATATCAGAAGAAAAAAACAATCCAGAACCAATATGTCAAAGAAAATGACAAAGTGACTTCAAAGAGCCTATTTTTTTAGTATTTTCATTTTATTATTACCTACCCTTAAAAAATCATGTAACATTTACTGCGGTCACCCCTCAGGCTGAAGTGTGGTTTGCTGGCCTGGCGGGGGAGCAGCCGCGGCAGGCCAAGCCGCTGCCCCCATAATAGAGTGGCTGGTCGGACTCACCGCCACCCCTGAAGGGAGCTCGGCATGGGCGCAGAGTGCCCTCGGGTCTCCCCTTCTCGGCAGCCATGCTTCCGCGGCCGCCCCTCCTCCCGGATGGCGCCACAGGATGCCTGTGGGGCGGCACCCTTCTTCTTCTTTCTCCCTGCGCAGGCGCAGGGCGGAAAATTCCAGCCCACCCTTTTCCCCTCCCCCGACAGCAGCAACAGCCAGGCGTGGGCGGAAAAATCCAGTCTGCCCTCCACTCCAGCAACAGCAGCCACCAATCCCTAAACCCTGCCCCTTCCCCCAGCAACAGCGACAGCCAATCCCTAACCACCACCCCTCCCCCGTCCAGTACCGCCCACTGACCTTTCGCCGGCAACCAATCAGAACAGGGCGTGGCTTTGACCAATCAGCCTTCCCCCAGCCCCTATAAAACTGTTGCCTCTCCCTCAATAAAGTGGACTTGCGTGTTTACCTTGTCTCCGCGGTAGTTCTTCTGCCGTGCGCCCTCCAGTCCTGAGAGCCCCCGACAAGGGCCTGGCCTCCCTTGTCCCCAGTTCGTCGCCTGCTTCTCCGGGCGACCCCTTCGTCGCCGGCTTCGCCGGGCGACCCCGTCAGCCGAACCGCGCAACCCCTTGTGAGACCGATCCCTCGTCTGCTGCCGGACCGACCCCTCGTCCCAAGCGGGACCGACCCCTCGTCCAGAGCTGGACCGACCCCTCGTCCGCAGCCAGACCCCACCTCTACCGACCGAGCAAGCCGCCGCAGTTGGCGCCCAACGTGGGGCCAGGCAACTCCACCACAGCCTCACTCCATAACCTGGCAGCCCTACCCCCTCCTCTCTTCTCACCTTGGGACTTCTCTCGTGCAACATTGCTGCTACCTGAGCCTTGGCTACCTCATACGATCCACGGCGGTCTGGGAGAATTGCTGGATGGCTTTCTCCTTCCATGTCGGGGGCTTATACCGACCCGCTATGATTAAGAGGAGCCTTGGATTTCTCGGGAGCACGCGCTTGCACGTCTGAAGTAATCCTACCACAGCCCTACCCCCTCCTCTCTTCTCACCTTGGGACTTCTCTCGTGCAACATTGCTGCTACCTGAGCCTTGGCTACCTCATACGATCCACGGCGGTCTGGGAGAATCGCTGGATGGCTTTCTCCTTCCATGTCGGGGGCTTATACCGACCCGCTATGATTAAGAGGAGCCTTGGATTTCTCGGGAGCGCGCGCTTGCACGTCTGAAGTAATCCTACCATAGCCCTACGCTCTCCTCTCTTCTCACCCCTATCTTTTCACTCTGCATTGCTGCTCCTGAACCTTGGCGACCTCATACGATCCACGGCGGTCTGGGAGAATTGCTGGATGGCTTTCTCCTTCCATGTCGGGGGCTTATACCGACCCGCTATGATTAAGAGGCGTCAATAAAACTCTCAGGAGCGCGTGCCTGAGCACCTCCTCTCCTCCGCGCTTGCTCCCCTTTGCCTTGCTCCACTGCTCGTCGTCCTGCCCTCCCCTCGTCGGGGCCTTCTCTTGGCCCGCGACCACCGTCGGAGTCCCATCGGCTCCGACCCCTCGTCTCACCGCGCACCTCGGCTCCCATCGCCACGCTCTCAAGGTAAGGGCCCCTTTTCTTATTGGCTCCAAAAGGCCATTAGCAATGAGTAACATCCTATCTGCTAAGCAAGCCCCACAAGTTCGGGCCCTCGCCGGTCTCCTAGACACTCACCGGTGTAAGATCTCTTTTAAACAGCTTCAAGTATATTGGGACCTTCTTCTCCCCTTTAATCCGTGGCTTACCACGTGTCAACTTTGGGACCCGGACACCTATACTCGCCTTATAGATAGGGTCACTTTTGCTGTGGAGCAGAATACATAAGTTAAACAGAGGATGATTTTGTCTTTGCAGCCATTGTCTACTTAGCAACACCCCTCGCTATCGGCCTAGCCACTGTTGCGCCGGACGATTGAAACCTTAAACAAAGACTCCTCCTCACTGTCATCTTCCTATCTATCGTTACTATATTTACTGCCCTCATTCTCCTTCGTTTATAAAGCAGTCTCCTACAAACCACAAAGCTTCTGTCTTAAACATACCATTCTCAACCCTATCCTCTAAATGATCTTCTCACTTCCCCCACAGCCTTTAATACTCTATTTCTTCCTC
Source organism: Dasypus novemcinctus (assembly GCF_030445035.2). Lineage (NCBI taxonomy): Eukaryota > Metazoa > Chordata > Mammalia > Cingulata > Dasypodidae > Dasypus > Dasypus novemcinctus. The sequence goes on from NC_080676.1 coordinate 141,060,052, forward strand.
ATAACCTTTGCTTTCTTGATAATATTTTCCGCCATCTGTCTAGCCACTACCACCCCAGAAGGTTGTAACCACGGCCCCCCATGCCGCCATCACTCTCAAGCAGCTCCAGCCCCGCAAAACGGCCCACAACCCGCTTTCCCCGGCCTGCGGCCTGCTTTCTAGCATCTAATAATGTTTCTGCTTTTGCCTCCCCATACTTCTGCGGAGCTTCCTCCTGTCTCAACCTCACTCCTCTTCTCAGCCATTCGAAGCGTCCCTTCTCGTCCCCCGCCCCCCTCCTTTTTTGCTTGAACCCCCATTACATTGCAGATTGGGCCGCCTCATATCGGCCCGCCCCGTTAACATCGGCCTCTCTTGCGCCTATGGAGACTTTGGCCTCCTTGTTATCCTCGCCTACGTCTCCACCACTCCCAACGCTGCCGCCACCACCATTGCTGGTGCCCTGACGCGACTTGTCCTCACAGCTGCAAATCTCCAGACCATCACACAGTCTGCCTCTACCGCTCTTCGCCGCCAAGAAGAGATCAACTACCTGTAACGCGCTGCCATTCGGGACTTTTAAAAACAGATGGATGTTATAGCCACCGAGATCAACAAGAATTGGATATTGGCCACCCTTGCTTGCAACGGCAAGATACTGCCCCCCAAATTGTCCCCGTCATACTCACCTCCCTCTTCAGCCCCGCTTCCCTCATTGCTTACTGCCTCTTGGGCCTCGGCTACTTGTTGCTGCTGCCATCCTGGTGCTTATTTGAAAAGAAGGGGGAAATGCGGTCACTGCTGCGATCCTCCAGACCATCACACAGTCTGCCTCTACCGCTCTTCGCCGCCAAGAAGAGATCAACTACCTGTAACGCGCTGTCATCCTGGACTTTTAACAAGCAGATGGACCTTATAGCCACCGAGGTCAACGGGAATTGGACATTGGCCACCCTTGCTTGCAACGGCAAGATACCGCCCCCCAAATTGTACATTTGTATCCCCGTCATACTCACCTCCCTCTTCAGCCCCGCTTCCCTCATTGCTTACTGCCTCTTGGGCCTCAGCTACTTGTTGCTGCTGCCATCCTGGTGCTTATTTGAAAAGAAGGGGGAAATGCGGTCACCCCTCAGGCTGAAGTGTGGTTTGCTGGCCTGGCGGGGGAGCAGCCGCGGCAGGCCAAGCCGCTGCCCCCATAATAGGGTGGCTGGTCGGACTCACCGCCACCCCTGAAGGGAGCTCGGCATGGGCGCAGAGTGCCCTCGGGTCTCCCCTTCTCGGCAGCCATGCTTCCGCGGCCGCCCCTCCTCCCGGATGGCGCCACAGGATGCCTGTGGGGCGGCACCCTTCTTCTTCTTTCTCCCTGTGCAGGCGCAGGGCGGAAAATTCCAGCCCGCCCTTTTCCCCTCCCCCGACAGCAGCAACAGCCAGGCGTGGGCGGAAAAATCCAGTCTGCCCTCCACTCCAGCAACAGCAGCCACCAATCCCTAAACCCTGCCCCTTCCCCCAGCAACAGCGACAGCCAATCCCTAACCACCACCCCTCCCCCGTCCAGTACCGCCCACTGACCTTTCGCCGGCAACCAATCAGAACAGGGCGTGGCTTTGACCAATCAGCCTTCCCCAGCCCCTATAAAACTGTTGCCTCTCCCTCAATAAAGTGGACTTGCGTGTTTACCTTGTCTCCGCGGTAGTTCTTCTGCCGTGCGCCCTCCAGTCCTGAGAGCCCCCGACAAGGGCCTGGCCTCCCTTGTCCCCAGTTCGTCGCCTGCTTCTCCGGGCGACCCCTTCGTCGCCGGCTTCGCCGGGCGACCCCGTCAGCCGAACCGCGCAACCCCTTGTGAGACCGATCCCTCGTCTGCTGCCGGACCGACCCCTCGTCCCAAGCGGGACCGACCCCTCGTCCAGAGCTGGACCGACCCCTCGTCCGCAGCCAGACCCCACCTCTACCGACCGAGCAAGCCGCCGCAATTTACCAAAACTATTTTTTATATTTAAATAAGGTGATGAATAAGAGATAAGTAATATACCTTAAAATAAATATCATAAAATGATTTCCTATTTAAATTCCAAAGTCTCAGTGAAAACAGATGTATTTAGTAAAGCAAATTAGAGATTTCCAAGCAAAGAGTATTTTGTTAAAAATATCTATCAGATTTCTTGTATTAAAGAACAAAATTGAGAACAAGATGTTTTCCTTGACATCCATTACACAGGCAATCTTTGTTTTTTTTTTAATAGCTCTGAAATCCAGTTTTAAATACATAATATAAAGAGCTAACTTTTATTGTAAACCATCTATGAACTATGTACTATACTAAACAATTTACCTCTAGCTTATTCTTAAGCTTTCTTTTAACAAATCAATTTATTGATACATAGTAATAAATCATAAATCTACCCAACGTGTAAAATCAGTGGTCTTCAGTGCAATCATATATTCAGTGTAATCATATATTACCTCAGTCATTCTTATAGCACTTTCTTTATTCCAGTAATAATAATAATTATAAACAAACAAAACTCATAACCTCTCAATCTCTCTATGCTTCTCCTGCCATACATAGCTGCTATTCCTTTTCCTTCTCTCTAACATATTTGTATTTATAATTTGTACAAACAGATTTATATATGTAATATTGCCCATATTTATGTTTTACACGAGGTTTTACTATCTTACACACTCCCATGTTATAGTTTTTAATCTCTTTCTGGTAATATACATGACCTTAGACTTTCCCTTTCAAACACGGTCATACCCATGTAATATCGCTGCTAATTACAAACACTGTGATAAGCTTCTACCATTTCTATTCCTTTCCAGAGATTTACAAAAGACGTTTTTACCAATTCTGCACAGATTAACCCTAAGCTTTCCATTCTCTACCCTCCTATTTTCTGGTGGCCTGTCTTCTGATTATTAACTCCATGAGTTTACAAAGTATATTTGATTCATAATAGCACAATCGTACAGCATCTTTCCTTCTGTGTCTGGCTTACTTCACTCAACATAATGTCCCCCAGGATCATTCATGTTGTCATATTCTTTACGATGTCATTTCTTCTAACTGCTGCATAATATTCCATTGTGTATATATACCACAATTTGTCAATCCATTCATCAGTTAAGGGACACCTTGGTTGTTTCCAACTTTGACAAACATGAATAATGCTGCTATGAACATTACTGTGCAGATGTCTGTTTATGTCTCTGCTCTCAGTTCTTCTGGGTATATACCTAACAATGGTACTGCTGGGTCTCATGGCAAGTCTATATTCAATTTTCTGTTAACCAGTCCTCACAGTGGCTGAGCCATTCTATATTCCAATCAATAGTGAATAAACAGTCCTATTTCTCCACATCCTCTCCAACATTTACAGTTTTCTGTTAATAGTGCCCAATCTAATATGTGTGAAATGATACCTCACTCTAGCTTTGATTTGTATTTTCCTAATTGCTGGTGATGTTGAATTTTTTTTCATGGTTTTCTTTGCCATTTCTATGTCTTCCCTGGAGAGCTGTTTTTTCAATTTTTTTGTTTTTTGCCCATTTTTAAATTGAATATTTTGTTGTTGTTGTTTTTGAGTTGTATGATCTCTTTGTAGATCATGAACATAAAACACTTATAAGCTATGGTTAAGTGTAAAACACTTATTGGATATATTTTCTCCATAGGGTTGACTGCCTTTTCACCCTTTAGACAAAGCCTTTTGAGATGCAAAAGTGTTTAATTTTGAGAAGGTCACATTTGTCTAATTTTTGTTGTTGTTCATGCTTTCAGTGTAAGGTTTAGGAAACTACTGCCTACCATAAGATCTTGAAGATATTTTGCTACATTTTCTTCTAGGAGTTTTAAGATTGTCACTTTTATATTAAGGTCCTTGATCCATTTTGAGTTAATTTTTGTATATTTGGTGACATAGGAATCTCCTTTCTTTTTGGATATGGCAATCCAGTTCTTCCGGCACAATTTGTTAAACAGACTCTTCTGATCCAGCTTGGAGGGCTTGACTGCCATGTCAAAAATCACTTGATTATTGATATGAGGGTCTATTTCTGTGTTCTCATTATGGTTTCATTGGTCAATGTGCCTGTATTTATGCCAGTACCATGTTGTTTTACCAGTGTAACTATGTATATGTTTTAAGTCCAGAAGTGAGATTCTTCCAACTTTCTTCTTTTTTAAGATCTTTTTGGCTATAAATTTGATAATTGATCTTTCCAGTTCTGCAAAAAAGACTTTTAGGATTTTATTGGGATTGCGTTGAATCTGTAAATCAGTTTGAGCAGAACTGACATCTTTACAATATTCAGGCTTACAATCTATGAACATGATCTCTTCACCTTCTTTCAACAATCTTTTGTAAATTTCTGAATACAGGTCTTTTATATCCTTGATTAAATTTATTCCTAAATATTTGATTGTTTTAATTTCTACTATAAGGGGAATTTTTTTTTCTGATTTCCTCCTCAGATTGCACATCAGTTGTGTCTAGAAACACTATTGATTTTTGCATATTAATCTTATATCCTGCCACTTTGTTAACTCATCTGTTAGTTCTAGGATATTTTTGTGGATTTTTTTTTCATGAGAATGTAGATAAAGAATCATATCATCAGCTAATAGTGAAAGTTTTACTTCTTCCTTTCCTATATAGGTGCCTTTTATTTCTCTAACTTGCCTAACTCTAAATTATTTTTGAATCTACATTACAGTCCTAAGAATTAAGCATTGATATTAAACTTATTTCTCAGAATTTTAACATTCAAGTTTGTCAACAATCTGACTGAGATGTTCTTCAAAATTTAGAGTACATATTATGTATTAATATACTTTCGAAAAATCAGATTCTCATGTTCTGTATTCTGAGTTCCAGATTTGATAATTCTGGGCTAGAACCATGGAGATTGGAATTTTAGCAAGTGTTCCCCCCAGTGACTCTTTTTATTTTGTCTTTGTTTTAAAATGTTACATTAAAAAAATAAGAGGTCCTCATGTACCTCCCACCGCCTCACCCCACTCCTCCCATATCAACAACCTCTTTCATCATCATGGGACATTCATTTTAAATTGGTGAATACATTTTTGAGCACTGCTGCACCACATGGATAATGATTTACATTATAATTTACACTTTCCCCCAGTTCACCCAGTTGGCCATGGCAGGACATACAATGTCCAGCAACTGTCCCTGAAGTACAACTCAGGACAACTCCAAGTACTGAAAATGCCCTCACATCAGTTCAGCTGGCCTGCTGTTCATGCTTTGGGAATAGTAGCTAATTTAACTGTCTCAGTGTTGTGGATTTGTTGAGAAATAACAATTTACCATTTTTGCAAATTTTTTTGAAAATAGAAAAATGATGTTGAGTTGAAAGAGCCCTAAACTGGAAGTTAGGAGGTGGAATCCAAATACTAACCTGTTACTTATTAATTATGCCTTATTATTTAATCATCCTAATTGATATATGTATATTTTCTCACCTATAAATTTTAGAAAATATTTATGATACACTTATTATCTATATGGTTGAATTGAGAATGAACTGGGAATTAAAATAATGTGTTGAGAAATGCAGATATTACATGTGTTAAGCATTTATGTATACTTGAAAGCTATTTTGTTAACACTTGATATGTATTATTTCTCAGATACACATTTTATATACAATTTTATGTGTAAACTTTATTTTGATGAAATGAAATTTATTTTCTAAGGTACCAATTCACTGTAATACTAGATAAAGAACTATAATTTGCCTCATTTATTTCACTTTCTGTTTGTGTGAATTAATTTTATAACAGGGCAGTAAATATTTTTAAAATATAATCACTTATAAATCCTTTTAAGTTATTTCATAGCCTAAATTCAAGTAGAAAGTTGGATCTGAGATAAATTGACTTTCATGTGTATTTTTTGTTTAGTTTTGTTTCTTCTATTATTGTATTTGTTTTCTTCATAAAGTGTCCCTGTGAACAGAAGTGATGATAAACAAGATAAACAGCAGTGAAGAAGGAAGAATCACTGCAAAGATGCACTACCAGCTTGTTAGTACTGTGGAGAAGTAGTTGATCATTCTGTAAGACTTTTTGAGAAGCCTTCTGAAACGTTTCTCAGAAACATTAGCCTAACAAAAAGAAGGGACAAGGTTGGATATGTATGGGGGGATTTATTTGTCAATTCCCATGCTCCATTGAACAAGAATTTCTTAAATGCTAATATACAACCCTTTTGGTTGTATCTGCTTGTAGCCTTGAAGCCTTGAGGAGATAGAGCTGGTTTCTAAGGAAGGGTAGAGTAAGATGTGAGGCTTTCAGGATTTTATAGCTTTAAGGAAAAAGGATCTATTAGAGATTATGCTGATTGGTATTATAATTATTGCTAATGTAAGCACTGCTTTTAACTTCATAAAAGAAGTATACTCTTTTCCTTATACTATTTAAATTGAGTCTATTCCTGAAATGCTTAAGTGTTTTTAGTGATATATGGGTATACATTGAGAAGGGGATCAGAGTTGTTCATTATATTGACCACACCAATGACAGGAAAAGCACACAGCACAGGACAAATCCTGAAAACCCTATTCTTTTAAAACTATACGTGCCACAAGAAGTCAATAGATTTCTTCATGCTAATAGATTTCAAAATATATCTATATTTAACTTGATTTTAATAGCACTTAATTATTTTGGCTTTTTAGTAGGTGTTGACGATATGGAAACATAACATCAGCATATGCTGACAGGGTTTTGAAACATTAAGAAACAAATACTATGAAGACAAATTCTGATTATAGTCTTCAAATTTTCCAATATGTTTCAGATTCATAACTTAATGAAACATTTCTCTGGTAATTGTTTTTTTTTTGTTGTTGTTTATTTGTCTGCTTATTATTGGCAACATAAACCTCTGTATTAAAATTTGTCTTCAAATATATCAGATCCCATTTAAAGTTCTAGACTGAGAAAAAGGAAAACCGAATACCAAACATGTGCCATCTGCATCAATGGTCTGGTTTATTTTTGTGAATTTCTATACTCAGAAGCAGCTGCAGAAAACAGATGTGAAACATTTTCTAATCTATTTTATCATGAATTGAAAATAAAATAGGGAAGCAAAATGCATGGATAAATTAATGTGGTAAAATGATACAATCCAAAATATTTTCTTTAGCACATCTAATGCAATAAATTGACTTTCATTCCTATCATATCTCAACTCTGAAAATTGATTTAAATCATCATTTTACTTAATACAAGCTATATTTATTTTAAATGTTATTCACTGAACCACTTTTCCTTATCATTCTGCCTAATACCACTTCTTTTAAGAAATTGTCCCTATATTACCTGGTGATATTTTCACACGGATGTGCCTCCGCCAGCACTGTGGTGATCATATAAAACAAGTTGGCCAATTCAGAGAACCTATCTCTTAGGATAGTGACTGATTTTGATTTGGGCATATCATGCAAATAAAGCTAATCACAAACTTCTATAGGCACTGATACAGATGTTAGAATAGAGTGGAAGTTTTTGCTTTATTATCAAACTTTATACACCATATAAACTTGGAGGTACTGGTGACTAAGTCAACCCACCAGAAAGCAGAATACTACAAGAGACAAAGTTACAGATCTGTGTATTAGTATTCTATGCCTCATAACAAATCATGAACGTTTAGTTAAAAAAATACCCATTTCGTATCTTTTAGTTTCTGTAACTAGGCAATATGACCATGGTTTAGCTGAATTGTCTGCTCAGGTTCTCTGCAGGCTGCAATCCAGATGTTGTCAGGGGTTATGTTCTCAATAGTTTCTCAACTAGAGATTGATTCACTTTGAAGTTCCCTTGGGTTGCTGGCAGAATTAATTTCTTTCCAGGTCTAGGAATAGGATCCTCATTTTTTCCCTAACTGTTCATTTGGTACTTTTCTGAGCTTCTTGATGTTGCCTGCAGCTATTTGTGATTGGTCTTCTTAAAATATGGTAGTTTATTTCTTCTGAGTCAGAAAGGCAGTCTCTTTCTCTTTATTATACTAACAAGGAGTCACATAATACAACACAATCTTCAGTGTGTTATCCCTTTGCTTTTGCCATATTTAATTGGTTTGATCAAGTCACAAATTCCACCCATAAACAAGGAGAGGGGGTTGATTAAACAGGGCATGACTCATCATTGATAAGTGCAGTTTGTGCCTGCCATAATATCAAATAAATATTTCTAACTCATCCAGATATAACTGTGCTTAAAACTAGACTTACTTAAGAATCTTGAATTTCTGTAAACTAACAATTTTCTTATTAAACACCTAGTTTGAATTAACATTGTATATTTTTGGTACCTTAAAAATTCAAACTACTTAAGTTATATTTAGATCTCACTTCTATTATGTGTTATTTTAAAAATATTATCATTTTAAATGTATTGAAACAAAATGAAGTGCTCACTTTGGAAATGAACATAATTTATTTCGTAATATATGATGTCTGATCTGAGAGTCTCAAGTTATACCCCATTTCCTAATCACACAAAAAAAGTTTTTTTTAGTTCTTTTTAGATACATTTCGTAAAGAAACATTTCAGACAAGTGGATGTGGTTCAAGCGATAAGACCTCTACCTACCATATGGGAGGACAGAGGCTCAATGCCTGGGGCCTTCTAGTGGAAAAGATGAAGAGTAAGCATGCCTGTGTGGCAAGCCAGTACCACGTGGCAAGCTGAGTGCACACATGGTGAGCTGAGTGCCCGTGCAAATGCCTGTGCAGCAAGTCAAGTGCCCACGCGGTGAGCCAGTGTTCATGCAAGTGAGTCATGCAGCAAGATGATGAGGTAACAAAAGAGTGACAGAGGAGAGTCAAGGTGAAGCACAGCAGAGTCTAGGAGCTGAGGGGCCACAACTGACAAGGAAAATCTCTCCATATCAGAGGTCCCTAGGATCAAATCCTGGTGTATCCTAGAGGAGAAAGAAAAGAAGAGAAGACAAAAAGAGAAATAGGTACAGAAGATCACACAGAGAATGGATACAGACAGCAAAAACTTCAGGGTGGGGAAGGGGAAGGGGAAGAAAAAAATAATAAATAAAAATGTTAAAAAGACATTTCACTTAATGACGTATTTGGATAAAGGCCTCCATGACTATGTTTTCAACTCTCAAATATTTATTTTCCCATATACTCATCCAAACAATAAATTTCTATTAGTAAACAATTAGCTTATTGCACAGTTTATATTCTCAATATCTGATTTTCTCTCAAAATTTTAACTTTATTCAGATTCAAACATTCATGACCCTCTAGACAGTTTTTATTGATGTGATACCCCTTTAAATCATCTTTACTTATAAGATCCACATTTATTCTGTGAAACCAAATTCAAGTTATCTTAAGCAGAAGTCTTTTTTGCTGTTGTAGCTTACTGTGTACTCAAGAACTCTGAGTTATTTGAACAAAGAAGCTTATTAGATGGATGAGAATGGAGCATGTAACTCTAAGTGGGCAAGACAAAGTTAGCAAAAATGATGGAGCCTGATTATAATATGTTACCATTTAGATGGCAAGGAAATAACATTCCCAATGATATTTAAGGACCTTGACATATTGGGAAAGGCAAAGAGCTTAGCATGGTTAAAATATATATTTTGTATCAGTGAGGAATGGGGCTGAAATGATAAGCATGTATGGTTTTATTACTTGAAATAATGTACTAAGAGACATGATTTTATCTGTATTTAAACAGAAGTTATATAAAGTAGAAAAGGAGAATAGGGTATTATTCCAAAATTATTTTTAACATATAATGTTGTAGAATATACATTATAAAGGGAATGGATTGATGGAAAAAGAGAAGAAGGATGTATAATATTGAGATACAAAATGACCTTAAAAAAGGCAATAGAAATGAATTTTTTTCTCCCCCCATCTTGTTTTTTTCTGGAGTAATGAATAAATGAGGTTTTAGGACATAAAAAAGTATTTATTAATATTAGTAGACAAGAATAACTGAGAGAAATGAATTATTAAATCAATGTTGGCAATTAAGGAACAGGTTGAGTCTAGAACAGGACAAAAATATCTAAAAGGGTTAATTGGTTGATGCTTTCATTAACTGAGAATAAAGTGGATGTATCATTTTTAAGAAGAAATTGAGTTCAGTGAAATTTTTAAAATATGATTTTTAAGATTTGAGTCAGAGAGGAATTCAGAATTAATTACATATTTTATATATTATAGTTATATAATATATTCAATATAATATATGTAATATATTTAACTTTTACTATAATTATATAAATATATTTTATATCTCATATATTTTATTTGATATATATTTCCCAATTATAAAAATGCTATTGTTTTCAAGTACTATTCAAAAAATAATGTTTATATCTTGCTTAACAGATCCAAATATAATCCAAATAAATATATCTTTTCTCTATTTCATTAGTTTCTCTAAGTTGTTAAGATTGATAATTCAATTAATGAACACTACTCTCTTCCTTCCATTGATTGCTTGAGCCTTAGATGCACAACAGTTCCTGCATTATTAATCAAAAACTACCTAAATTAAGGACATTCTTTGTAAGATGGGGATATTTTCAGGGATATTTTCTCTTACTAACGTCTTAAGTCCTTAAATATCTGAGATTTTACTCTCAGGTTATTGTTTCCATACATTGCCAAACAGAAAGTACCATAGAGTATCCAGGACCCATGTCTACTGTTTTTAGTAATTACCCTATTCCCAATTAGATGTCTGAATTAATGATACTAAATCTGCCACTAAGGCATGTTCAGAAAAATTATTAGCTGATTCCCACTCCAGAACAAAGAAATGACTACAAATTTTCCAGTAACTGATTAACAGAAAGACAAAAAAAATAAAAGTGTTGATTAGAACCTATGACACTGTTTTCATTAATATCTTTAGTATTTCATATAATTTTCACATCGCAAGGTATTTTGAGTTGTTCACCCATTTGAAAATATGAAACCATCTTGGTTCTTGAGTTGTACAAAAATACGAGGTGGGACAGGCCAGTTTGCCTGACACCTGTTCTAGTTACTATCCCAGTGCCAGGATGTTGCCACATTCATTCCAGGCAGCTTCTGAATTTCTCTTGAACTTGTTTCTACTTGATTTATTATAAATAAGCCAACAATACATAGCTTCCAAACGTATTATATAATCACTTTTAACTCTTCCAGAATTAACTACTTCCATTTATAGATGATGAAATATATAAAGAGCCACTTTAAATGCTGGCACTACTGTCAACATGGTCTCCCCCTTCAAATCAGAATGAAAACTTTTGATTCTTCTTTTTTTCTCCAGTACCAGCAGTAGGTTTACTAGAGACATAGTTATCTAAACAGAGTTTTATGCTGTATAGCAGTTATCTACAGTCTCTTAACTTCTCCAGGAACACTACAGGATGAATTTAGTTTAAATATATTAAATTAAGCAGCATTTTCTCAGATGAGTTTAAATGGATTTTAATTTTTAGACAACCCAATGACATGTTTTTCTTTAAAAAAAAAAATTGCTCTACTCCAAATAAATCAAGGTCAAAATAAATGATGAGTTCGAGATGGCATCAACCAATCTGTCTAAAACCTGGTGTTCTGTAGATGAAAAGCAACAGCCAGTTATAATGACAAGTGATAGATGCAAAGCAATAGCAAAATTTACAATTTCTCCATTTCTAAACCATCCTTAAAGAAAATCATAATAGGGTCACACCATCCTCACGGTATCAAGAGAGCAAATATACTCTCTAGATTCACGTTTTCACCAATAAAGAACTGATAGTTGTTGAAATTAGCAAGGATGTGCTTGATTTGTTCTGCAACTCCTTCATAAAAGATTTTCCTCTTTCTGCTCTCTGTTCTTCAAGTTTACCTTTAATTGATTTCATGTCAACTTTGTGAAGAGAGAGCTTTGTCATTTTTGATCCTGGGGTCCCAGGGAGAGATGAGCTATTTGCCTGATAGCTTATAGATGACCTTGGGAAGAGAGTTCAGACTGATATAGGAAGCCCTGAGAGACAAGCACTATGCCAGCATATAGTTGAGATTAAGAAGCTGGGTCCGTGAAGCACACTAATACAGGCAAGGAGTATAATGCAGATCTCCACAACCTTCAAAATATCTTATCGTTTGTTTAAAACATGATAGACTTATATGAAAATTGGTATTCTGTTAAGACATATCACATTGCCTAATTTCTTATAGTCCTATAAGAGATTCATAAAAGAAAAACTCAAAATACATAATTCAAGTTATAGAACACTTAATTGGGGGTAAATTGAGAAAATATTTAATAATTTTAACAAATTTTAAACTATCAAATTCTGGATAATCACAGTAATAATAGCATTGACAGGATGATTGTCAAAATAGGTATATCAGAAAATTTATGCCATACATAAAGTGCATAGGCTGTCAAAATATTGGGAAAAAATCTGTATATAGAAATATTTTATAGATTCAAAATGGAAAAATTTGAGTGTCAAATATTTTTGTGTCAAGACAACCAGAAAATAATGCAGTATATAATAGTGATTTTCAATTTCTTTCAGTCTAGGGAGTCAAAATTTCATTCAAGTTAAAATAATATGGAAAATCAATAATGAAAATGGATAATCAAAGCTCATCTGGTTGAAACAAGGTTCAGAGTCTGGAGCCTTCTCTCAGCGCACCTTCAAAGTATTTGATCGATTTGAAACTATCTAGAGAAATACAAGACCTTAGCTTGAAACCTCGTGGGTTGTTAATTGAATTGATATTACTCAGAATGAGTGAGGGTGAGATGATGCTTCTAAAATATTGTATAAACCAAGCTTTTCTTTTAAGATGATAGAATTGCTGACAACAGTTCTGGGAAATATAAAATTAATAATTTTAGCTACTGTCTTTTTTTCGCAGAAGTGATTCTATATTATATTGCAGACATTCTGCTTTACCTTGGATATTTTCAGAAAGTAATGAGAAATGTCATTCAAGGATGTTTGAAGAACCAGAGATCAGAAAGCAAAAAGCCCTTTGATCTTCCTTTGAGAAAAAGAGATATTGACTTGGCAAATGTTATCATAAAATATAATAGAAATCCTATTAACTGAAAAAATAATCCTGTATTGGCATGACGCTCAATAGGAAAAATAGGGTTTATTATCATATAACCTTAATACCAATTCAAGCTCTATAGGGAAGCTAAAAATCAGCTAGATTACATAGCCTTTCAAGTCACTGCAGGATAATTTTCATCCAGTGCTTTAAAGTTGTGCTAAAAATTTGATGGAATAACTTTTTAAAAATTGAAATAATCAAAAATGTTTTGTGAAGTTCAGCAACCATCTTTTGACATTAATTGATAATAAAAATATTGGTGCAACAGTGATAGTGAATCAAAAGGTGATTGCATAACTTACATAACTCTGAATACAACAAAGGGAAAAAATCAGCAATATTTCCAAATATATATGTAGTGATAATCAAAAACTCTAATTTCATTTTCTTGACTTTCAATATGGCAAATTATTCCTTAGAGTGAGGGAAACATCCAGTATGCTCTATTCAACCTGCAGATTAAATTGCTGGCCTCTTTCCTAAAAATGATCAATATATTCATTCCACCAGATATTGTCTGATTTCCTACCAGGTTCTAGTTAGTATTGTAAGTGCCAGATATACCTTAGTGAAGAAGACAAACAAAGAATCTCTGCCTCATAGAAATTCTATTTTAATATAGGATATGGATAACAAAAAAAAAATATGTAGTATTGTAGAGAATTATAAGTACATGCAAAAATTATGGAGTAGGAAATGGAAATTGGCTGGGCTATGTGAGTTAGTAAAAATTACAACAAGAGAAGAACTCACTGAGAAAGTGGCATTTGACAAAGATTTGAAAGAAATGAAGGAGTGAACCATGGAGATGCCTGAGCAAAAACATTGTCAGTAGATGGAAAGTGTAGAATCCCTACCACAGATATATATCTATTGGGTTTGAAAATTTAACAAGGATGCCAGAGAGGCCAGAAATGAATATATTTGTGGTGGAGGGGAGATGAAGATAGATTAGGCCAGAGAAATGACAAGGGGCCAAGTCAAAGAGAGGAAATTGAATGTTAAGGGTCATCCAGTCAATGATTAATAATAAAATACTCAGTGATGTCATGATATATGTTATTCAGAATTTCAAGTTCTTTTCCACCTAATATCATGAGTGTATTTATTTTCAGACAATTCCATATATAAAAAAAGATAGTGTGGAAAATTACATACTTGATAAAATATGCATGTTTCCTTTGTTATGGAAAATTTTAAAAATTCACCTGACATTTTATATTCTTAATTAAATTCATTTTTGGTATATGTTTCTTGAGTTATTATTTTATCTTTGATCACAGTCACTAAAAACCCTATAATATAAGATATAAAATAATACTATTACCAATATGTATTAATTTTCAAAAGTAAATTTTTCTGCTTATTGAAATTTATCATCACTTTCCTCACTCACTCTGGGAAAATGGGCTTCTATGTTGTGTGAATTGCTAGAGTGATGTGGCATGAGAAAGACTGGACTGGCCATTTGGCTTTGAAAATTGAAGGGGTCTATAAGCCAAAAATGCAGGTAAAAAAGGCACAAAACTGACTATCTCTTAGAGACTTCAAAGATAATTACAGCCAGGCCAAAACATTGATTTAAGCCCAGTGAGACATATTTCTGACTTCTGATCACCAAAATTATATGAATATGTTTTTGCTTTTTGTTGTAAACAACTAAGCTTATTACAGCAGCAATAGGAAACTAATATACAAGCCTATTGAAACTTTGTCACAAATAGAAGACATGATCTTTACTATTTCAAGTTGTGAAATCAGGAGGGAGATACTAGGTCTATATTTTAATGCTCTTTGCTATACACATATTTTTTAAAAGATGTCAGTAGTGCAAAAGCACCAGAGATACATGGAGAATTATCTCCCTATGTGGAGATTTCTAATCATAGTGTTGAAAGTATTGCCTGGTGTCTTCTTGCCACTTATAATAATGTAGGTGATGAGTGAAATAAAACAAAGGAAGAACTTTTAAACAAAATATTACAACTCAATTGTTTGCAAAATTCTCAAGCTTTTCCTCAAATCTAAGATATTGCCATGAAAACATAGACCAAAGATACAGCTGAAAGCATGACGGTAAAATCTCTTTTTGATACTTCAGAAAGATCCATGGTTGTGTGTGAGACAAAAGTCTTCTAAAGAGTTTATTTGTTGCCTCATATATCCTTTCAATCAAATATTAGGGCTCTTAAGAAACTTCCAGGCATTGACCCTTACACTGCTCAGCTGGAATGCAAGAGAGAGGGCTTATCTAGAAGAAATTTGTGGATATGACTTTAATCTAAAGTTACAGAATTCAGTAAGATTCACAAGCTTTTAACAAGAATTATATATTTAGGAACATTACCAGTTTGGACTGAAAGGGACAGAAATAGTACTGAATTTGAAGAAGTCTTTTAACTCAAAATATTCTTCTGGCAGTAAGCAGACTGAGAAGCAAACACATGCTACGTTTCATGAAAAAGGCAGCATTACTCAGAGGGTAGAACCAAGAGCCCATGATAATTGTTCGCCTTGAGATCTAATCCCAGAATACCCAGCATCTGGTTAAATTGCAGAACTGTTCCAAACCAGTGATATCTTTTTCACTTTAGTTTCATAGGACTTCATCTTCCATTTATTCCTTACTTTTTGCCCAGGTTATCCTATGCAAATCCCACCCTTATAAACTGGGTGTACTTAGGTCAAATAAATAGTCTCTTTAGTTTCATTGAACTTCAGTGTATTTGAATAGTAGTCAAGGGACTATACTTCAGAAATCATATTCACAAAGCCTCATTCACAATCATACATGATATAAATACAAAGATCTGAACTTTGAGCTGATCCTGAAATGGTATGATATTTTAGGGGACCTTTTGAGGAGGTGAGTATATTTTTCTTGTAGGATGGACATAGATTATTGAAGGCTAGAGAAATGATTGTGGGAGCCAGCTTCCAATATATCTCCTAGTGATCCTTTTCTCTTGGTATTCTCACCCTTGTGTGGTCCCCTCTTGCACAGTTATCAATGTTTGTCTATGTGACAAATAGCAAATGACTGGAAAGATTATCATTTCTTAGCTTATGTTATAAAAACCTGAGGTGAGGTTTCTTTCTCTCTCTCTGGTTGTATCTCTCAGACAGAAACAAGTTGCCATATTTTTAGCAGCTCTATGGAGAGGCTTTGATGAGTTAGAACTGAAACCTCTAAGTAAGAACCTACAAGGAACTTTGTGGGAGAGCTTGAGGCAGATCTCCAGTCCCTGTTATACCTTGAGATGATTGCTGTGTAATATCTTGAACAGTACCTTGTTAAAAGCTCTGAGCTAAAACCACCCAGATAAGCTACTGCTGGATTCTTGTCAGAAACTGGGCAACAAAATAATTACTGTTTTAAGATACAAAGTTCTAGGGCAACATTTTTTTTTTACAATACCTTATTCACTTTTCTTTTCTCAAATTAGCTTAGGTCAAAATAGCAATCATAACATCAAGAAGGAGATATTGCCAGACTTACAGAAAATGTAAAAATTTAAAATATATTTTCAAATGATAATAGAAGATATTATACTTGTTTATAGTTTAAGAATGCATGAGGTAACTGATAAATAGTTTCTTGGTAACTGTTAACATGGGCTAGCAGCTTGCATAGGGCACTTACATTTTCTAGGCAGCAAATAGTAGCTGGCTGGTTATAAGTCTTCTTGCAGTGTCTGCAGCAGTGAAAGCATACCTTTCCCTTTTTGAGAGCAGGAGGGGACTTATGTACAGTTGTTGGAGTGAACACAATGAATACTCATGGGTGATGTCCATGAGCTGTTGGTGAGAAATAGGCAGCTGGAAATTCTGCTACGAGATTCAGAAGCCACGATGTCCATTTTTCTTGCAGAACCACTCTGCTGTCTCTTGGGTTTCATTGGTATGGCTCTGGATCTTGGCAAGGGTATCTGCTTCAACAGCCTCCAAAGGAGTGTTTAAGGGGTGGGCAGGGATATGAAAGACAATTACCTTTTGCTACTGGAAGGCATCTCAGATGTGTATTCCTACAGATCTCTTCCCTACAGAGGGTGGTTCAGGACAGTTCATTGTTCCTGTCTTATTTTTAGTATCTGCAATCCATCCCCAGATAAGAAAGGTAGTTTTTTAGAGTGACCGGACTCTAATGCGTCAAGCTTTTTACTTGCAACATGATGTAGTATGCTGCACATAGTTGCTTTTTAAGGGGCTATATTGCAATTTGGCCCCTTTCTACAAATTGTGAATAATAAATAAGGAATATTCATTCAGAATGTTGCCTTTGCCACAAACCCCACCCCAAGCCAATATTGGTGCCGCCGACATCCAATTTACAGGCTAATTCAAGGTTTACCTCTTAACTGTTTAAGCCTGTGTTATTGTTTTAAAAGCAGCCTGTCTGGGGGGTGGGCACTTTCTTATTTCCATGCACAATTTTTCTTGATTAACACATAAAATGGATTTAATATCTGAGTTAAATAAGGGATGCAGGGTTTTCAGTATCCCAAAATTCCAAAATGGTAATTGTTTCTGAGCTTGTGGGAAGTGTAAACATTTTATTTTAACAACACTATGGTAGAGCAGCAAGGACCTTGCAGCTTGTCCTAATTGTTTGTCTATTCCCAGCTCTTAAGACAAGATACTATTGTGTCTAGTGTTTCTTTTAATTTTGAAAAAGAATTATTGGTTTACATAGTATTAAGAAAATAATGAAATAGGGTTATAGCTACAGGGTTTCTTTTATGTAGTCAGATTATTTGCCATCAGGCCAGGACAGAGGGTTGGGGTATGCACAAAATCTTGGGAGGCACTGCAAAATCCACTGTTGACTTTTTCATGTGAAGTTGAAAGCAGACTGGCTTGACTTGCCTAAGAATATACTAAAGAAAGCCTTAGCAAGTTTTAAAACAAAGTGATAGTGATATAAGTGGGTATTAATTTCTTGAAACCCAACTAGCAATTTTTGGGACTGCTGCATATAGCAGTGGTGTTACTTTAATATATGATAATTTACTGTTATGTGCCACCCCTGGCAGCATTCAATGTATACGAGCCAAACCATCCACTTTTTGATTTCTAGGCAAAGCGGTTGTTTCTGTGGCACATACCATTTTTTAAATTAATTAAAATATGTTTAACAACATTATATTTTTATGTAATATTATGCTGAAATACTGTTAAATTTCTAGGACTTTTATACAATCTTTAAATTTTATATAAATATTTTATTCATACACTTTGATTAATGGAGGGAGGGTTAAAGAACACCATTTATTTTATAATAGCTTCTAAATATTTTCCTTCAAATTTTAGTCAGCACTTATACCAACTTTCTATTTATTTTGATATTCATTTAAGTTGCATCTCTCATTCTATATTGTAAAGAAAAATAAACTACTTATTTCAATTTAGTAACAAACAGACTAGCATAAAAAGAGTTAAGAAATACCAACGGAAACATAAAGCTTATTAATTTGATTTATAATTCTTACTCCTTTGCTATGACTATTTCTAAGCTTTTCATCATTTCACATATCTGATTTTACTGCTTCTAAGATTTCTTTTTGATTCAGTGTTACCTGTAATATGCAAATTTGTTCTTGGAAACACTTTTATTAGTAATCAGTAAACAGTAATTTTTGTGCAGTATAAGTGCATTTAAGCTCTAATTTAGCAGTTTAGACAGACAATAACTTCATATATTTTGGATTACTGCTTTTTAGAAGTACACTTAGACTCGAAGTTTAGGAGTGAGTTTTTGATTTGAAACTGAAAGTTTCTTTTAACACTTTGATAAAATTCTGATCAAAATAAAAAGTGATTAAAATGTAAAATATTGTCAAAGTAGCATTTTGTTTGACAGAATTTGGTGGAAAAGAGAGAACAGAGGAGGGAGCTGGGGAGCTGTCAGAGAAAGGAGGAAGATGATGTGTGGGCTTTAAGGAGAAGGAATATGGACACATACAGGATTTGGTGAATCTGACCTGGAGCTGGGGGAGTTTCTGGATGAGGGAGAAAAGCAGAAGGGGCAGAGGGGAACAGAGCAGCAGGTGGAGGGAACATATAGGGAGGAGGAATCGAGTTGTCACTGGATTAGAGAATATTTTTGATGAGGTATTAGGAGGGGAGTGAGCATTATTTGGTAGAGGAGAGTGAAAAAGGAGAATTTGAAAAGTGGAACAGAACTAACAGAAGGATGGGTACCTGCACAACTCAAAAAAGACTTGAACATATGGGATTTCACTCTATTTGTTTAAGCACTGGTAATAATTATTGAGGACTGTAAGAATTTGGGGGTTTCAGATCTCATTTTTGTGCCAGACAGAGTTATTGTCAAGTGGATAATGAGGCCAGGCAGTGTTTCAGTAAAAGATGAACCATTCTGGCTGGATTCAAGACCGAGGTCTTTAAGTCTTCAGAAGAGGCACTCCAGGGGTGTGTTTTTTGGGGGGTGGGGTGGATTGGCTCCTGCCAGTGGGTTTAAGGAGGTTTCACTGAATTCCCAAGACACAGACGTATCACAGGGGGCATCCCTCCCTGTGTCTCGTTGGGCTGGATATGGAACAGAGGACCAGAAGGATATGTCATCCCTCCCTTGGCCCCCCATCTAGTTACTCCTTGGAACAGAAGGTCCCAGACCCTGGGGCAACCCTCTACCTGGCGCTGGGTTTTCTGAGACAGCACATATTGTCCTGGACAACAGAGAACAGGACAGAACAGAAGAGGGTGCTAGCCTATGTGGAAAAGAGTGAAGTTCCTTACCCAGTTTCTTCTGAGACAACTGAGAAAAGAAGAGGACATCAGCCTGAACAATCTTGCTGGTGTGGATGGAAAAGGAACCAGACAAGTGGGTTCCCTTGATCTCGGCTCCCAGGTTTTGGCCCCAAAATTTTAGGTTCAGCAGGAAGTCGAGGAAGAGAAGAGTCTTAGAAATCAGACCAGAAGCTGAGGTTAGTTTAAACAAAGTCTTTAATGAGAGAGCTTAGCCTGCAGGCTACTTCTGAATAGACATCAACTCCTGAGGCAGGGGAGAGGTTTTATAACTTGTTCTCGGGATAGACTGCAAAAGGCTAGGTTGTAATGGTTTATGCTAGCTTTGTAGTTTTAGGGTCAGGTGGTGATAACTCAAGTCGACTTTGTAGTTCCACCTGCATTCTGGGTGTTATCATTTCTCTGATGTGGGTTGCTATGTTCCTATTGGCAGAAATCTTTTGGCAAGGGAGTGAGGCAGGAACTCTGGTTTCATACCAGTTAGGGATACATAGCTGTAAGGAGATGGGGGAGGTAGGGGTGATGAAGAGGGGTGGCAAAACGAGAGACCTAGGCCTAACAATGTCTCCATGTCAGCTTTATATTCTAGCCATCTTTACATTTCTATCCTGAGAGGATTTATTTAAAAACATCATAATTTTGGAGTATTCCCTCAATTGTAAACATAATAAAATATTTTCTATCAAGGCAAGGAAATAGAAGGGAACTCTCCAATTTTCAGGATTTTTCTGAAAGTGATGGAAATGTTTTTAATAACTAGGCTTAAGAGTTCAAATGCAGCCCCCTCTTCTGATTGGTCCCTGAGATCCAAGTTACCTTCAACTATCTGCTGTGAGAATTTGGTTTCCAGTGACTTGAAGAGCTTGATGCTAGAAATGCAAATGTTGCTGCAAGAACATGGTGCTGATAAAGCTGCACAAGCTTCAGGAGACTGGAGCTGGGACCTTGTTCATGTTATACTTCCTGGGAGCTGGGTACTCACTGCATACTGGAATTCCAGAGACTAGAGAGGATATCCATGCTATAGGAGATGGACTCTAGCACATTAGAATCAGGGAACAAAATAATTTCCTGCTTCAATGTCTTCCAGTGTCCTTAACCAACAAAGCTTAGCATTGTAATTAAATATTTTCAAGTGGAAAATATTTAAAGGGCCCATATCTATTTTCACAGAGTAGGAAATGAAGGCTGAATTTGGTGATAAGAGGCAAAAATTGAAAGCTAACCTACTAGCTCAGAACTATCAAGAGAAAAACAGAATTAAAATAATATTTAAGAAAAAAATCTGAGAGAAATTTAGCACAGTGGACTTAGGTACTTTAACTTGTAAGTATCAAATATTTTTTAGATACATTAAAGAAGACCTAACTATGTAAATACATCATATTGGTGGATACAGGCATACAATACTTTTATAATGTAAACTTCTTTCCAATTGATCTATAGACTCAATGCAATCACAGCAAAATCTTAATAGGACTTAATAGAACTGAAAGTTGTCAAGCTAATTCTAATATTTATAAGAAAATGCAAAGAACCTGCAATAGGAAAACAATTTTTAAAATGGAGAATAAAGTAACAGGATGTTCACTGCTGGATTTAATGATTTATTACAGTTACAACACCTAATGCAGTGCATTGTTAGTGAAGTATAGAAAAGTAGACAAATGGAAAAGAGTCCAGAAAAAGGAAAGGATAGCCTTTCCAACAAATGATCTTGGAATAATTGGATATCCACCTGAACAAACAAAAACAGAAACAAACAAGAAAAAGGAAAGAAATACAAATCGTTGACTTTTTCATTATGTCACACGAGTTACCTTGAAATGGATCATAATGGATCCCAATGTAAAAACTGAATTTCTAAGATTTTTAAAAGAAAACATAGGAGAAAAATCTTCACAAATTGGATTTGGCAAGGAGTTTTTAGAATTATTAAAAAGAAAAAAAGAAGAAATAAGTCTTCTCTAAAATTAAGTGATTTTTGCTTTAAGATATTGTTAAGAAAAAGAGATAAGTCACATGATAGGAGAAAATACCTGTAGTACATATATCTGGCAGAGGACTTGTATTTAGAATATGAAAATGAATCTTAAATCTCAGCAGTAAGAGGGCATAAGAACCCATGAAAATGGCAGATCTGAACTTTTAAAAATGAATTGAATTTATTTAAATCATATATCACATTCATTAATAAAAAATGAATTAATAAAAAATCACTGATATACTCAACAAAAAATATGTTTCTAATAAAAAAACATCATGTTGAAAGTAAAAAAGTCAGTTATGCTTTACATGACTTACTAGAAGAAGAATACTGGACAAATGAACAGCCAGCAGGTAAGATAAGTCCAGGGATGAGAGTGACTGACTTCAATCAGCTGGTGGAAACTTTCCCAAATGAGGGTAACATGGGCACTTACATTTGACAAATTGTATTGAGGTATACACTTAAATTGTTGTGCTGGTATAAAATTTATTTAAAAAAAAAAAGCATTTCAGCTGTCTCCTAATTAAGCACATTTACTCCACAAGCTGTTCTCACTTTATGTGTTTTTCCATTGTTATTTCTCTGTTCAGTCATCAGTACAGAGTGTTCTATCTTTATCCCATATCAGGGAATCAGCACTGCATTGTAACAACTATGTTAATTCCTTTATTTCTAGAGCATTGCTTTTCTCATTCAGTGTAAACTATAAGATCTTCATGATCACATATGAAAATTCATTATTCTAAGAGAGAACAGAAATATAGAAAAGAAGCAATGTTCTAAAAAATTCATATTAACCTTTGTTTTTCATTAGTATGAGAAAAAAGAAAAGGACTCACTGCATGTAATCAAATGCAGTATGTTTTAGTTTGCTAAATGCTGCCAAAGCAATATACCAGAAACGGGTTGGCTTTTATAAAGGGACTTTATTAGGTTAAGAGTTTACAGTTCTGAGACTGTGAAAATGTCCAAATCAAGGCATCATCAGAGATACTGTCTCACCAAAGGTCACCTGCTGATGATCCTGGACTCCTGCCGCAGCAAGACACAGTAGCAGCTCTGCCCATCTTTGCCTCCTTTTCCAGGCTCACTTTCTCCCCAAGCTCAGCTCTGTTTGATGAGGCAGGGCATAATGGCATCTCTCCTGGTTTCTCTCTATCTTGGCAGCTATTTTCCTGTGTGTCTGTGGCTTTTTAGTCCTACAGTTATAAAGGATCAAGTAAGAGGATTAAGACCACTCTGAATCTTGCAATCTAATTAAGAGTTCTCATCTACAATGGGCTTTAAGGCACAGGAATGTGTTCACTTTCAGAACATGATTTTCTAGGATCAATAAAATACTCAAACCAGTACAAAGTATATCATCAAAAAGTAGATGTTATTTAATAAGAAAATTCTATGCATTCTGATTTGCTCTTGAGAAATCTTAATATGCGTGGTACATTTTAGAATTATTTTTATCACAAATCTTTAAAATAAAATGTTTTATATTTAAAGGGGTGTACACTAAACATCTGAGATGTTCAATTATTCATTAGAACTCATTCTGAAACAGTGACATATAAATGTTAGACTAAGGTAGGTATGCATTTCAAATATTTAAATATATTATGGAAAGTTTGATTTATTGATACATAAGTATGTTATTAAAACAGTATTTAATATTATGTGTGTTTAACTTAACTTACCTAGCTATGTTCAGTTTATTCTTGAAGAGCTAAAACTTCACAAACTGGCTCAAGGTAATAAAACTAGGCATAGCCAAAAGTTAATTGATTGAAATTATTCACTTTAATAAAATAATGAATGATTTATAGCCAATTAACCTTTTCAAACTAAATGACAGGATACAAAGAAAGATGATGATGAGCAAAATGTGAACCATAAATTTTATTCATTGTAACATTATATATTATGCTAAAGTATTGGAAATAGTTTTAATGCTTACAGAAAAAATACCTAAATAAACTCAATGATTCCCCACAATTTAGTACAATGCAGGCATAATATAAAAGGAATGGAAAAGGTCTTCATTAACTGCTGCTACAGATGGATATCAATGATATACTAAATAATGAAGGAAAAGCAATATATATAGTTCTCTTTCTTTTGTTTAAGAACTACTTTGAGGGAAGTGGATATGGCTCAACTGACAGAGTGTCTACCTACCATATGGAGGGTCCAGAGTTCGAACCTAGGACCTCCTGGTCTGTGTGGTGAGCTGACCCACGCACAGTGCTGCCATGCACAAGGAGTGCCATACCATGCAGGGGTGTCCCCAGTGTAAGGATATCCCCAGTGTAGGGGAGCCCAATGCACAAGGAGTGCGCCCTGCAAGGAGAGCCTCCCCACACAAAGTGAGGCACTGCATAAACAGAGAGCTGACGCAGCAAGATGATGCAACAAAAAGAGACATAGATTTCCAGTGCCACCAAGAACGCAGGTGGACACAGAAGAACACATAGTGAATGGACACAAGAGAGCAGACAATGAGGGAGGGGAAAGAAAGAAATAAAATGAATCTTTAAAAAAAAAGAACTACTTTGAGAAAAATAAATGCAGGAATGATAAAGCAGATGTTATGAAATTTGATTATCTATATGGTAACTATCTACTTGAGATGGTGAATAATGAGGTAAAAGAGATAAGGTAAGGAATTTTTAATTTCAAAATGAAATTAATTTACATATTTGAACAAATGCAAATTAACAAGGAGTGGAAAAGCAAACTTGAAACTATGCAAAAAAAAAAATAAGTAGTTATTGGGACATCAAATTGATAACTTATACCCACTAAAGAAAAAATAAATTCAACTAATTTGACATGTATCTTTAGGCCAAAAACAAAAAGAACTGTGAAGGTATCTCAAACTTGTTTTATTTAAAGGTATGTTGTTCATAGAAATTTCCCACCATAAGGCCCTCCAGATCTAAGTTCTACAGAGGTCTTCTAATTTGGCATACTGCATCTTTGAAGCTTTTGTGATAAATGGAGGAGAAATTGCGGTAAGAAGTATAGAAACTTGAAATCTGGAAAATGAAAGGAAGGGTTTAATAATCAAGTTTCATCCATATAATAAAAGTCTAGGAGGAAACTGTGGAAGATAAATGTAAGAGCTATGTAGCTAGGTGTGGGAGAATTTGTGAGGCTTGAAAAGGCAGGTGCTGGAGAATGGAAATATTTGTGAGTAGAGGGGGAAATGGTGATGGGAGGTTTTTCCAGTGCATTATAGATATTTTTCATGATTTCAAAGAAATGCAAGCAAAGAACTTGAGTCCTTTTGAAATTAATGTAGTAAGAATACTACTTCTGACATTATTAAACTGATTAAATAATGATTTCTTCCCTTACATCAGGTGCAGTTCACTCGCCTCTACCTCAGTTATTTCCTCTGGGTAAGAGAGAAGGGCAATTGATTTATATCACTCCAAGTATTTATATCACTCCAGGGAAGACAAAGGATTTGTCAAACCAACTTACTGCTTATTTAACTAGTTAAAGTTTAAACCTGGAAGACTGAATTTGAAATCCTGTCAAGATGCATAGGAATTTCTACTTTGACCTAGGATCTTCTGCAATGAATCATCTCTAGAAGGAGGATATGACTTTGAAAATTGAAACAAAGCAAGCAAATTTAAAAAACAAATCTATGTAACCAATCAGGCCCTAGGATGTTATGAAGAGGAAAAAGTGGAGTTGCAATATGTCCTTTTTTCATTATGTGACTTTGCCGTATCATTGCAGGTGTTAAGGAAGCAAGAAGCCTAATATATAGCAAAATCTTAATCTTAAAGAGGAAGAAATACTTGAAGAAAAAAGGTAAACATGTTAAGTTATCTAACTGATTTGGTTTGGCACTCTGAAGCCTTCCTATCTATTTAATTTGGGAAACTGTAATAATTGTTTCAACAAATATTCCTCTCCTACTTTTATTTTTATTTTTTTACTTTCTCTAGTGTGGGCAATGATAAGCTGACAAGGAGCTCTACACAATTTAGTGAATTCTAAAACATCAGTGACAAAATTTTAAATTTTTCCAGAGAAATAAATATCTATCATCTAAATAGGAATAAATATCAGGAATATTTTGATAAAAATAGTGAAGAAAATAAACTTTAACTTTGAATTGCTTATATAATAAATCTAGCAATTGAAAAAATAAAATTTAAAATTAAAAGCTATACTTACAAATATGATGAAAAGGGTAACTTTTGAGCAGAATTTAGAGGAAATATTTAAGCAAAATAAGAAATCTGGGGGTAAATTGATGTGATTTAGAGAGTAAGGGAAAGCAGAACTCTTAGGGAAGTGTATGGTTGTCTTGATAAAACTTATCACAGATACAGGGAGAGAGAAAAAAGAGGAAGAGAGTAAGGAGCAAGCAAGGGGGAGGGATGTTATTGGTAACAACTAGAAATTGCAGAGGATAAAGACAAGTGACTGGGGATTAAGAAAAAGATATTTACTGGTTTTGAGACACCAGGGAAAAAGTGTGCTAAAGAAAAATAAGGTGTGCTTTCTTGTTTGTTGATGATTCTTAGATATCACAAACAAATAAATAACATAATAAATATGTAACTTAAGATATTGAGTTAATGATTCTTTTACAGAGAGGCACAGGATATCACTAAATTTTCTTTCAGGATAATAGAGGACATGTCTTTCTGTTTACTGAGCTATTGTTATACTACTATGTAAGGACAGAGGTTACCATGTAGGATTTTGTCCAGTGAAGATGCTTTCTGGTGTAATAGATGTCTCAAAATGTTATGATTTGTCATCCTGTTAATCATGTCCTATTAGTCAGAATTTCATGTAATCTTGAAAATCTTCAGCAAGTAATGGTTGATACTTCACTTCTGCCTTGCAAAATTTGCTCTTTTGGCCGATTCTAACTCATATCCATATACAGTAGAGGATTATGCAGAATGCCCCTCTGGCTGAGAAGATTTGATACCATCACAGACAGTAGATACCATCACAGACATCATGACATCCTCAAAAATCAATATATTTTCTAATTTTCTATAGTAATATAGCTAGTTCATTTTCACTTTGGATTGTACTTTCTGGAATTCCATACTATTTAATATTTAAATATGGAGCTATGATACCCTCTGTAGCAGTTTGATATTATTGATGAATTCCAAAAGGAAATACTGGATTATGTTTGTAATCTGATCTGTACCTGGGGATGATTGAGTTATGATTAGGGTGTTAAGTCCCCACCCACCCCACCAAGGGGTGGGGACTCACAGATAAAAGGCATGGCAAAGAACAGAGTTGAGGTTTTCTGATGTTGGAGTTTTGATGTTGGAATTTGATGCTGAAGACTTAAACTGGGGCCCTGGGAAGTCAGCACACAGACAAAAGAGAAGCCAGCCCCAGGAAGAAAAGAAACTTGAACCCAGAGAAAAGCAAGCCCCAGAAACATAGGAACCCAGAAAGCCTGAACCCTCACAGACATCAGCAGCCATCTTGCTCCAAATAGACTTTGGTGAGGGAAGTAACTTATGCTTTATGGCCTGGTATCTATAAACTTCTATCCCAAATAAATATCCTTTATAAAAATCAACCAATTTTTGGTATTTTGCATCAACACCCCTTTGGCTGACCAATACACCCTCCATTAATTTAAAATATTTTAGATGAATAAAGAGTATAATTTTAAGTGATTTATATTTTAAACATTGTTGGTTTGTAGGTGTGTGTTCCCAAGAAATACATCCTCTTACAGCTAATCCATTCCTGTGGGTGTGAACCCATTGTAAGTAGGAATGTCGATATGAGGTTTCCTTCAGTTAAACTATGGCCCGTTTAATCAGGATAGGTCTTAATCCTATTACTGGAGACCTTTGTAAGCTATTGAAATTCAGTGAGTGAGAGACAGAGCACATACAGGCAAAAGGGAACATCCAGAAGCTAAGTATCAGTGGAACCCAGAAGAAAAGGGAGAGAGTAGGAGAGAGTAGGAGATAGTTCCATGTACCTTGTCATATGACAAGCTAAAGACCAAGGATTACCTACAGCCAACCCCAGTATGTCACAGCATTTAGGGAGAAAGTATTGCTTTTCTCTTTTCTCTTTAATCTCTTGGTTCTATCTACTCTCTGGTATTCCTTCCATTTTCATAAAACTGCCAGTTGAATTTTGGAGTATAGCTGCCAATCCCCCCCCCCGCCAGCCCCATTTTATACTCTTTCTGTCATTTTTAGATCAAGTCTACTGTGTTTTTGGGGAAGTAGATTTCTCAAAAACCTTAGACAAAAATCACTCACAAATCTCTTCAAGACTGGACCCTCTGCCTAGAGCTCCTGCTGAGATAGTGAGGAACAATGTCCTTAAACTTCATAAAGGACTTATGGTTTCAATGAGAGGAACTGAGAGTTGCACCCTTAATCTCCTTGATTCAATTTTCTACAATTTCTTTCTTCAATTTCTCTCTCTTCTCCCATGTTCCTCGATAAGCAACAAAATGGAGACAAGGTAGCAGCAGATGATCTTATAACATTAATTATTCTTTAAAATATCTTTTTCAGGGAGCACTTAGCATTCCATTTTATGACTATACCATAAATATTTTAATGTAATCATAATTTAGCTTTTTATGTTTTCCATTTTTTGCACCTTTATCATGAGAATTCCTTCATGCATATTAAACAATGAAAAATACCCTCCAGTATGATTTTTTTTTTAATTTTACATATCCACAGACAACCCTGGATATTGCTTTGTGCCTCTTCCTCCACCTCATTGAACATCTGATATAGGTAAAAAACATTTTCCTTTAATTTTGCTTATAATTCTTTACTCATTTAAGTCAGTGTTTTATATGATCAATATGTTTTTCTGATCTTTTTTTTATTATATTATGTGCTACTTGCTTTTCTATACTAGAGGATTTTTTAAGAATCTTAGTAATACCTTATAACTGTTGATAATTATTACCATTATCATTTATCAATCAAATTAAGAACATAAGATCTACAACTTCTCTAAGAAAAATTCTATTAAAATAAAAAAAACAATATATGAAATGATTTTGCTTTTACCTGGAATTTTCAAACTTTTGTAATTATATCTACTTCCCACAATATCAAAACTAAATAACTATATCAAAATACATGCAGACTTTTTTGGGATGTGTTATAGAATTAAAATTGTTTTCTTTGCTAACTGATTTAGTATGTAATCTAGAAAATGTTAATTCTACATTGAAATGGCTATCAAGAGCAATGTATAAGAATCTATGCTGTGAAATCTGTTGAAGTTAGTGCTGATTTACCATTTACTACTAGAAATAAGTTAACCTCCCTGATTCTCTTAACTAAAAACAAGAAAATAGCTGCTTTTACAACTGTTTAAATGAGTTATGTTTTAACTAAACTTATTTCAGTAACTAGTGCAAATAAAAAACTAAATAATAGTTTCTCCCTAATCTGTAACTGAATAAAAGAAAGTACAGGTATAAAATTGGCTCGACTTGCGTCCACAGCTCTGTATGTACTAAAGTAATCAGTATTCTTTAAATTAAATTTTGGAATTAGTTTGCATATAAATTATGTGTGTGTAGTTTTTGAAGAATATTTCTTACTTTCTTAGATTACTAAACAGTATTTTTCTAACATTTGAATACCTTTATATTATATTTATAAATCAGTATATACTATAAAATTGAGAAGCTGCAATGCTGTTTCTTATGTTTACAATATCATGGAATTATAATTATGATAATTAAAATGCACTCATGTCCATAAATATTCTGTTTATATTTATTTATACTTATATATTGGAAATTATTCCAGCCTTCTTCAGCGTGATTTTTTTTTTCATAAGAGCCTTCCTGAAGCAGAATATTTCATTCTTATGACATTGGCATTTTACTTTAAGGTATTACTGATAAGGCTATACTTTTAGCTTGTAACATCCCTTCTTTGATGTAGCTTTAAAGAAAGGATCATGCTGTGACAAAAATAAAATTCTTAAAACTGCTTCATTAATTTGTTCCTTTGAGGTCATTTATATTTGTAGATGATACAATAGAGGTTATCTTTTAAGTAGAAAGCCTGATAATACCCCCTGTAAACTTGACCTAATTAGAATCTGAAAGTCAGTTTTTTTCTAAAGTAGTTATTTTCTTATTTAAAATAAAAGCCAAATGTGCCCTTAACCTTGACCCTGAACAATGGGCTATTATTTTAAGTCTGGCTGCTGGCATCTATGTAGTGTTAACTCCATGCGGTGACAAGAGCCTATTATGCTGCATTAGTGAGAGTGGTGGACACATAGATACAAACCTTAAGTAAAAAAGCAAAACTACAAGTTTGGTAGTAAATACCTTACATTATAAATTACATCTCAGAACAGCAACAAAAAAAAACTATTATGAATATATGCCAATCATTTGTGAAATGTGGAAAATTAAATTACTGCAAAGAGTAATTGTAAAGTTCAGTGAACAAATAACTACAAAATACAAATATAAAATAATGATAATGTCCCCAAAATGACTGTGATTTATTGCTAAATTTATATTTATGCCAGTGATTTATGGGTAGAAATTAGAATAATTGTTATTGAGAACCTTTCATGTCATGGGAGCTAAGTTAGGTAATTTTTTTATGTGATACATTGACTTACAATGACTGTAGATTAGGTATTATTCCTATTGTTCAAATTAATAAATAACATCAGGGACCTATCTGTGGCAAAAAAAAAAAAAAGTAACAATCACTAATGTTGTAACTCAACTGCACTAAAAAATTGGTTTTAATGTTCTCTATTTTTCCCCAATCTTGGTAGTTGTGCATAGTAACATTGAAAAGTTACTTAACTTAGCTTTATGAAAACAAAACAAGTATTAGTTGATCAAGAACTAATAAAAGAATTAAAAAGCAGAATGAGAACTCCATGCTTATAACATTGCATTTATCTAGTCAAACACTTACATAACCAATATTAAATCATACAATGGATTCCAAATCAAATCGTCAGGTGGTCAATAAACTATAAGAGAATACTTAGAGTTAATTTACTTTTATTTATATATTACCGACCATATATCATACTTACTGGCATTGTAGTTAGATCATCACTGTTACTAATCTGTTATGTAAAAGTACAAGATTCACACACGCAAAAGGACCACAATTGATCACTTTACCACTGAATATTTTCTAGTTGGTCTTGAAATCAGTAGTTTTAAATGTAATGATAATATAATATATATATAAGGTGAAATGACAGCACAAATGTTATTTTCCCCCAAATTCCCAAGTCACATGCTAGAATAGAATTTATTTATATCCCATTAATTTTACACTGTTAACATTTTCTGCCTTTAACCAAAGATGGCTCCTCTTCCCTTTGTCTTAAAGATCATATGCACAGAATGGCTGAGATATGATCCAGCAGGACCCATTAATAACACATTTGTCATCAGTTATAAATCAGATAATGAAAATATTTTAGCATATAACAGAGGTTGGAGAAAAATGACTACAGTTGATACCATTTCCAACACTAATCATTAGAGCAAATGAACAGATCTGTTTTCTTCACTAAATATCTGATATTGATTGAATAATTAGATACATCCATATATATATATGTGTGTGTGTGTGTGTGTATAGTAAAAAGAAAATTTTGATAACCTGCTTCCTTCAACCAAATTCCATGTGCGTTTTCTAACCTTAATATATCTTGCTAATTTGGGTATCTTTCTATGGTGACATTCATGGAAAGTGTTCATTAGTATATTGATTTTTTTAATGTTTCCTTTTCATTCTATTTTTTTATGTTTTTAAAACCACTAAGCCCTGTGTGTTTATTTGTATTCATGTATGTTCTTCCATAGTTGCTAGCCACATGGCTACCATTTGCTTAGTACTCCCATTATCAGTACTACATTTCTACACATTTGAAATCATTCTCTTCCACTGAAAGCACCACAGAATAATAATGCTTTTGAAATACAACCTATTACATTTCTCTCTGTTATCACTGGCCTTGATTTGTCTCCTGCATTGTTTTCCTCTATATAGTTGGTGAAAAATTGTCATCTAGGATATAGATAAAGGTGAAGTGACTTTTAGAATTGACTGGCATTGACGTTAGTGCCAACCAGATAAATCCTGTATCTGTAGTGTGACATTTTCATGCTTACTGTAGTGGATTCTGACCACAAATTATTTGGCATTGTTCCACAAGAGGGGGGAAATAATCATACTACACATTATTATAGGCTGGCCCTAGTGAATTGCTTTACCAAACACATGTGACAGGAGTGCATTCCAGGGTCTCCAAGGATAGGTAGCTTACCTGAAGACTGGAAGCTACAGCCTGGGTTTCTAAACAGACTCAAATTTGGAGTAGTGGGCAACCATATAAGCTCAGCTACATTGATGGGGAGATGACATGGAGATGTTCTAAGATTGCATGAATAGGGAGATGGCCCAACAGAGTTCATACTTCCCCTGCCTGTCTTCTGGATAGTTGAGTGAAGTGATCACTTTTTAGCTCCTAGCCATGTTCTTTCTCAATTCCTTATCCACAAATATGTGACATATAAGTTTAGTGGTTTGTTGTTGTTGTTGTTGTTGTTGTTTAAGTTTGGGAGTATTTCCTCATACAGCAATAGAAGATTATAACACCCACAGTATGCTTGGTAAGGGCTCTCTCCTCATCAATCTTTCTGACATTTCAAAAATTAGGACATTCACCTTTGTTTTGACTTCATGTCTTAAAAAGTCACATATGCATTGATTTAACTTATTCTTTTAGTTTCTGATGGTCCACATTTCATGCCTTCAGGCACATCCATTCTTACAAAGATTTGGATAATTCATGTGGGACTGAACCAGACTCAATATGGATGCATTCTTGTAATTATCTTAAGTATTCTGATTTTTTTCTGCCTTGGGGAAGTTAATTTTTCAGGATGAGCATTGTTTGTATGTTAAGGGGAGACATTTTATATTTTCAAAAAATGTTCTATCCACTAAAATGTATCCAATTGTATTTCTTTTAAAATACTTATCAGACACTATTGATAACCAAACTCTGAGAATTCTGTCCTGTTGCTTCAGTCTACAGTTCACTTTCACCTCATTTATATTCATATTTACAATTATGAACAATGCTGCTCAAATACATTCTTTTAGGTATTCACACATTCCAAGTTGTATCATTAAAGCTACATGAATTATACAAGAATGCCTCCATATTTAATAAGAACAAAAATAATATTGATATATTATTAGGTAAAGAGAAAACTTTAGAGATCAGACTAAGAAAGGTAATATATATAGTGAGTATAATATCAGAATAAAAACACATATATGAAGATATTAATTTGAGATTACCATAAAGAAAAGAAGGTACCAGAATACTCTGTAATCTATCAAGAATCATACTTTTTTTTTCTTAGCCACACGAGGTCTAATATTATTAAGGTTGAGAAGCAAGATTTTCCTAGTGGGATATTTAGATAGAATTTTTTTTTAAATGTCTTGTTTCAGAGTACCAAATGGAGAAAGAGATTGAATCCTGCTGGCTGGAGATGTTGACATATAATGGAATGAGCAGATGTAGAAAAATCTGATAGCTTTTTAGCTATGGTCCTTACTGGATATATAAAATGGCACAATTTATTTTATCTCTCTACATGTATTCTTTCTGATTTCAGAAATATAATGGTTTCACACAGTTTATTTAGTATTTATGAGGACAAATAATTTATAAAGTTGGATCCTTGAATTATATTAATTAAATTGGGGTTAATGTGTAATTTCTACCATCTGCCTGGCTTGGGAAACAAATAGGGAGCCAGAGAACCAGAAGTTCCATTCCCAGCCCAAAATGACCCACCAATGCCTAAGGGTCATAAGAATTAGTGTTATTTTATTCCCAGTCTGAAGATTTTGAATGTCTTTTATTCAGAAAATGAGTTATATAATTAAATCTTATTTATACCTTAAAAATAAAGATAGATTTTAATTTATTTTACTAATGTTTTAGGTCAGCCAACATTGTCTGCCTTTTTTTCATGAGGGGAGATCCAGAGTATTTTCTTTGATTAGGAAACACAATAAGTTTTAAAAGTTCATGCTATTCAAAAAGTATATTTTGTACCGATTCTTATTCTTTTATTACAGGTTCTCTTGACAAAGGATATTTTCTGATATTGGAAATTTTCCTCTGTCACATTTTATTTAGATGACATGATTAGATATTATAATATCCTAATATAGATATATATATTAGGACTAATGTAGTCCTCAACATTGACTAAAAATCATGTTTAAAATCTGATGTATCTTATTCTGACTAATTTTGTCACTCATCATCACTTTAAGTCTCTTTTGAGAAACTCTAAATTGTACTAAATTGTACAACATCATCTGGGTATGTGTTGCATTGTCTAGAGAAGGGTAAAACACACTGTCAAACTCTTTTCAATGAGGATTCTGCATAAGATTTACTTACAACAAAACCCATAAAGTAGAATTCTTAATTTGCCTTGAGATAGGAATAACAATTATGGGTACAGGTAGTTTTTCTAAATATACTAAACCTTGCATAGGTTCTCCAAAACATAGAGAATTTGCCTGGAATTTCAGTTTTCTACATTTAATATTACAGGATTTTATCTACAGCAAAAATCAGAAAAAACTTTGATACTAGAATTAAGCATTTGATGCAACAAGTTCAAAATGACTCATAAAGATTTTAAATTTATTAATTTTTGGTACTCTATATCAGAGTTAATTTTGCACTTTTATTTTATCCATTCCTATTGGTTTTGATTGTTTTAATTAGAAAGCACTTCAGATGTAACATTACTGCTTCTGGTAATAATGCACAAGTAAGACTATCTTTTCTGATTAAGATGGGATAGTTCAGAGAAGAACATCATAGCCACCAAATACTATTAGAAGGCCTGGATAAATTACAAAAAATATCATCTTTTTTTTTTAAACTTTATTTCGAAAGAAGTTTTAGATTACAGAAATAACACTTAAAAAATATAGGGGATTTCCATATATCCCACTCCCTGCCCCCTCATATTTTCCCCTATTAATAACATCTTTCATTAGTGTGGTACGTTTGTTACAATTGATGAACAAACACTGGAGCACTGCTACTATGGACTACAGTTTACATTACGGTTGCACTTTGCACCGTACAATTTTATAGGTTTTGGCAAAATGTATAATGGTCTGTAGCTGTCATTGCACTATCATATAGAAGAATTCCAATATCCCCAAAATGCCCCATGTGATATCAGTTCTTCCCTCTCCCTCCCCTCACAACCTCTGGTAACCACTATCTTTATATCAATGCTAAAAGTTCTTCCATTACTACAGTAATAAGTCTGCTCTGGTTCATGGTTGCATTCCTCTTTGTGTTTGTTTATTCCTCAATCTTGAGGATTTGGGGAGGTTATGCACACTGTTTCAGGCTGAGAGGGGGATTAGATGCCATGGAGCAGGTGTCATGTGTTTTAAAACAACAAAGTGCTGCATAAGAAGAACTATATTGTTACAGATATCTAGAAAGATGTTAATCTAAAGAGGTGAGCTGAGGTAGACATTTTTTTCTTTAGGGGTATTTGTCAATCTTAAGGTTGTCCAATGACTGAAAATCCAGAATTGGTCTCAGTAGAGCACTTTCATTGAGGGAGAGAACTTTTTGCAGTCTCACTAAATGGGGGTGATAAAACGAGATACTTGACATGCCTGAATACATGGCCAACACCCTCCAATCTGTCCCTATCTGGAAGATGTATAAAATTCTGAAACTGTGTTGGCCAGCAATCTAAAAATTTAAGCACTAAAATAAGTAATAAGGGAGTTTTTCAGGAAGGCCATTTTAGAATGGCATTATGACCAGTCCAAGAATAAGATAGCATATTGCTAAATCTGTATAGACTTGATAACACAGTTTGAAAGTTTACTAAGCAAATATTGACCTAATCAAAAGAAGATATAGACTGATTTGTAAGCATGGAGGAATACACAACTGTATCAATATGTGAAAGAACAAGCAAACAGAAACATCAGGAAGTATATAAAAGCTGTGACCAATGTGATATTAAATTGATCATATTGATATATACTGTATTAGTCAGCCAAAGAGGTGCTGATGCAAAATACCAGAAATTGGTTGGCTTTTATTAATGGATATTTATTTGGGATAGAAGCTTACAGTGACCAGGTCATAAAGCATAAGTTACTTCCCTCACCAAAGTTTGTTGCCACATATTGGTGCAAGATGACTGCCAACATCTGCAAGGGTTCAGCTACCTCCTCCTTTTAAGGGTCCATGGTTCCAGCTTCTTCCAGTATCAGCCGTGGGCCAAGATAAGTCTTGTCTCTTTCCTAGAACTCATTCCTCTTCTGGCTCAGTTGCTCTGGTCTCTCCACAAGGTCAGCTACGGATTATCAGGCAAATAGCTCATCTCACTTCCCAGGACCTCTCCTGGGTCTAAAGAGAGAGCCTTCTCTCTTTCCTCACATATCTGCTTCTCTGTGTATTTACTTTCCCTGGCTCCAGCATGAAAAACTCCAACTTTCTCCTCTGTCATATCATTTTCTTTCCTTGGTGGGTGAAGCTCAACATCCTACTGATGTGACCCAATCTAAGCCTTAATCATAATTTAATCAAGTAAAAGTGAAACCACTGAATCTAATACAATATAGTATGCCCAGAGAAACAAACCAGTTTACAAACATAATCCAATATCTATTTTTGGAATTCATAACAATATCAAACTGCTACTATACATAAAAACATACATACACACACACAATCAATTATGCTTTTTACCATATATACATCAATGAAAGAATTCACATTTTTAAAAGAGCACATTGAATACTCATCCAAACCCTTATTATTTTTTCTACTATATAATGGGCCATAAAACAAAACAAAACAAAAGCAAATCCAAATAATATGTCCATAGTGTTTTCTCTGAAAATTATATCAAATGTGTTATTTATTAGAAGAAATAAAAGCTTAATATCAGTAATCTAAGATTTTATCTTAAAAACTAGAAAGAGAATAAAACACCTAAGAAACAAAGAAGGAAAGAAACTACAATGAAAAGAACAATCCAAATAATATAGAATAAAAATATTTATTAGATGAAATAAATAAAGCCATGAGGTTTTCTTTTGATATTTTAAAGTTTGTTGCTATTATAAATTTGCTTAATCCTTGTAAAGAACTAATCTAGTTGGTTTTTTTTGAATAATATTTTTTTCTTTATTAAAGAAATTGTGTGTTTTCAGAAAAATCATGCATGAAATACAGGATTCTTCAATACCACACTATTATTAACATGCTGAATTGGTGTGGAAAATTTATTGAAATTGATGATAGCATAGTTTTATTATTTTTTATTTTTATTTAATGTTCTTTTTTTTAAGGATAGATGACAAAAAAATGTTACCTTAAAAAATATAAGAGGCTCCCATATACCTTCACCCCACCCAGCCCCACTCTTCCCCACATCAACAACCTCTTCCATCATTGTGGCACATTCATTTCATTTGGTAAATACATTTTAGAGCACTGCTACACCACACGGATTATAGTTTTAATTGTAGTTTACACTCTCCCCCAATCCATTCAATGGGTTATGGCAGGATATTTTTTGAAAATATCAGTATAATTGAGAAGCCATTACCAAAACCGATTAAGTGAAGAAAATGAAAAAAAAAAAATTGCAATTCTTAGAAATTAGAAACAGATATGGTATAGCAGTTTGATCTTACTGATGCATTCCAAAAAGAAATATTGGATTATGTTTGTAAACTGATCTGTTTCTCTGGGCATATTAGATTATATTGAATTCATGTTTCCTCAATAAAGTAATCATGTAAACCTCTTGTGCCAGCAGGACATTGAGTCCCCACCTGTTGGTGGGCGGGACTTACAGATAAAAATCATGGCAAAGGACAGATTTGAGGGCTTTTGATGTTGGAGTTTTGATGTTGGAGTGTGATGCTGAAGTTGGAGCCCCAGGGAGAGAGAGACAGAGCCGTTCCCCTGAAAGTCTACAGCTGACCTTGTGGAGAGAGGTAAAGCCTAGAGGTCCTCATAGTCTATAGCTGAC
This sequence comes from Dasypus novemcinctus, assembly GCF_030445035.2. Classification (NCBI taxonomy): domain Eukaryota; kingdom Metazoa; phylum Chordata; class Mammalia; order Cingulata; family Dasypodidae; genus Dasypus; species Dasypus novemcinctus. The sequence goes on from NC_080676.1 coordinate 141,098,040, forward strand.
CCTGTAGAGAAAACAGAAGAGTTGATCCAGAGGAACCTAGGAAGCCTGGACCCTCAGAGATGTCAGCAGCCATCTTGCTCCAACATACGAAAATAAACTTTGGTGAGGAAAGTAACTTATGCTTTATGGCCTGGTATATGTAAGCTCCTACCCCAAATAAATACCCTTTATAAAAGCCAAACAATTACTGGTATTTTGCATCAGTACCCCTTTGGCTGACTAATACAATCACTTTGAAGAGATGTATAGAAATAGCAAATTTGCTGTTTCAGGGAGAAAGTGAGCCTGGAGGCAAAGGCAAAGACCAGGCAGAGCTGTCATTGTGCCTTGCCACGGAGCAGGAGTCCAGGATCATCAGCATCTGAACCACATGTCTGATAACGCTTTGCTTTGGACATTTTCATAGCCTTAAAATGATAAACAGTTTTTCTAACAAATTTCCATTGTAAAAGCCAACCCATTTCTGGTATATTGCTTCCAGCAACCTTCAGCAAATTAAAACAGAAATATTCTTAAAACAACAATTAAAACTGAAAAAGAAAAAAGTTGAGAAAGGACATTTTATAATCCAATACTTGTTAAAGTAATTTAGTCCATCTTTAAAAGCCTTTCAAAAAGAAAGCTTCATTCACAAATGACTTTCTACACATAGGAAAAAATATAGCACCAGATTTACTGAAACCTTTCATCATAAAACATAAAAACAGAATACTTCACAACTATTTTTATGAGAATCACATTATATTGATATAATAACCAAAAGGCAATTGCAAGAATCAAGAGTCACAAATCTATTTTTCTGTCCTGAAAGTAGATTTGAAATTGTAGCTATTTGAAAATCGAATTTAACAGTAAATAAGAAAATTTGATATATCACAATCAAAACTAAAGATGAGAACAGAAATGATAGATTGGAAGATATTATATTGTACAAATATCAATTATTCTAACTTTTATAGGCTCAGTAAAATCAGGATCAAAGTCCAATTGAGTGTTGAAATTTTTAAATTTATGATAAAATCCATTTATTTTATTTTATTTTATTTTTTTTTTATTAATTTTTTTATTTTTTATTGACTTTGTAATAATATTACATTAAAAATATATATGTGAGGTCCCATTCAACCCCACCCCCCCACCCCCCCTCTCCGCCCCCCCAACAACACTCGTTCCCATCATCATGACACATCCATTGGATTTGGTAAGTACATCTTTGGGCACCTCTGCACCTCATATACATTGGTTCACATCATGGCCCATACTCTCCTCTATTCCATCATGTAGGCCCTGTGAGGATTTACAATGTCCGGTGATTACCTCTGAAGCACCATCCAGGGCAGCTCCATGTCCCGAAGACGCCTCCACCTCTCATCTCTTCCTGCCTTTCCCCATACCCTTTGTCCATTATGTCCACTTTTCCCAATATGGCTACGAGTTTCTAAAAAAGAGTCTGGAGGCTGGCAGATGGTTTGCCCTCATGCACAACTGAGCAGAGTCAGAGAGACAGATAAAGCAGATACAACCCCCAGATATTGGTTCCTTTGAGGGCTAAAGAGACCCATGGGAGTTATGGTCATGGCCGATGGGGTTAACTACCAGGGCAGATGGCCCCTCTTTGGAAATGGTGTTTATGTGTGATGAATCTGGACTCAGATGGGATCTCCCTTCATAAGACTTTCATGCTAATGTGCTGGAGGTGCAGTTAATGTTGGGGTTTAAGATATATTTAGGGGATTTGAATCTCTGGACTGACAATGTGACAGCCAGATCCTGAGCCTCAACAGACTCCAGCACCTACAATCTGATTTATTGGACTTACCACACTCAGCTAAGATGGAGGTGAAGAAGGACAACCACCACACCATGGAGCCTAGAGTGATTACAACTGAAAATGGGAGGATTGCATCCAGCATCCAGGTGGAATCTGAGCCTCCTCTTGACATAAAGGTGCAATGGACACAACCAATCCAGTGTCCACATAGAAGAGGTGGCATTGGATAAAATCCATTTAGATATGTAGAAGAACAATAATAGCCACAGCAAGTTGACCAATATATAAAAGCAAATTTCTTCCGCTTCTAGTTATACAAATTTATTTTAAAACTGTAATAAATAAGGGAATTTCTGTTAACGGCAGGACAGAAAACCAAAGTAATTTGACATAACATAGCCACACTAAAATTAGACCACATATATAAAGTCACTTGAATTATAACAATGATGACAAAATAGTGCCATGAGAAAGTATGTCCTTTGTAAGTAAATGATGGTGCCTCAATGTAATATATCTATATAGAAACAAATATTGAACTTTACCTCATACTATACACAAAGTCATTTCTGATTAATTATAGACCTAATTTTAAAATGCAAATGATAAAGATTTAGAAGAAATCATAATAGAATATCTTTATGGTCCTGGAGTAGATCATTTTTAAATAGGACACAGACAATTTTCTCATTTTAAATGGTAAACAAATATAAGAAGACCGGTTTATCAGAGGGCATAGTATAAGAGTCAAATATTAAGATATGGAATTAGAAATTATGTACAGATTTTATATATTTTCAGAGGATTCTTGTTATATTTTTTAAAAAAACCTCTAGAAAATCAATTAAGCAAAAACAGACACTGGAAATTCACCCAAGAGTATATTCAAGTGGTCATTAAAATATTTGAATAGAACTTAATCTTTTTGGTGATCAGATGAATGCAAAGACAAACCTAATGATATACCATAATACAACAACCCAAATGGCTAAAATGAAAAACACAATGTTTGTGAGATTGTTGGGCAAGTAGTGTTTTACAATACTTTAGAAAACTGTATTGTTTCCTAGACACATACCCACTAAAATGCAAGCATACATTCATTAAAAAATTAGAATGCAATTTCATAGGAGCACTAATTATGATAGCAAAAATGAAGAAACAACCCAAATGATTATCAGCAGTATAATATGTGAATTATGATATAACACAAAGCAATGCTATAAACTTCACAAAGTAAAGCAAGAAAAAGAAAGAACAACAACCACTCATAAACTGAATGGTTCTCACAAACCAAAGAAACTGGACATGCACAAAGGCATTTGGAATGATTCCATTTGTACAAATTTCAGAAGTCAGCATAAATAATTGACTGCACTCAAAGACAATAGAAATTACTTTTGAAAGGTAGTGTGTGAAAGTGGGTCTTCTGTTAATTTTTTTTCCCTTAAACTTATTGCAGCCATATGTACACAATGAGAACATTCATGTAGCACTAAATTAGAGAAAGCCACAAGTAACAAGTACTTTTACCTAGAAGTTATATAGCACATCATCCCTAAGTGATCTGAGATCCTGGATATTGTGCTCTTGTCAGACAATAGGTTCTTAAATTAACCAATTATGGTTACTAGGCTTAATAACATCAAGAGAATCCTAATGTGTCCTCTGAACTCTAGATCTTCTCCCTCCTTCCATCACTGCAGTTAGCCCATCTACATATGATAGTAAATTCAGTTAACCTTCCAAGTTTTGTTTTGTTCTGCTTGTTTTTATTTTGCCTGCTAGTATAATGGGTTTAGGAACCAAAAGTGATCCTTTGACAGCTAAATAACTCTTCTTCTTTTGCCCTCATAGAAGCGTCCCTGTGCCAGGGGTCAGAATGTTTAATGCAGGAGATCCTAAATAAACACATATATCTCAATTGTATCAATGCCTGTGATAATGATACTTCTACTCCTCTATTCCTAGAACTCTATTGTAACTTTCAGACTACAGCATCAGTAACACAAATTTTTATGCCATTGGATCCACCGTGAAGTAAACTTGAGCTGAGACTCCAGTTATCACTTGACTACAATATGTCATCATCTTCATGAGTGTAGGGGTACATGACAGTGATTGGAGACTGTATAATCATGTTAGTTCAGCCCTTGTACCCAACAGCCTTCAGAAGATCTTGTTAGTATTTTCATCCAAAACGTAGTCACTTTGGTAAAGATCCCTAAATGCCTATGTGAACAATGATAGTGAGAATTTCTGTTGCATATACTTGCTGTGGTATTCCAGAATATTTCTATAAGGGGATCTAGCCTCCTAACAGGGAAATTTTTAATTTTGAAATATATCCAAGTAAACACTGGTAGGATGGATGGAAGTGAGAGGGAAAAGAAATATCTTACTAGAGGGAAAATGTGCCTTCATCACACTGGGAACATGTTAAAATTGTGTAGATGAGGAGGGATTTATCCCTGTCAACAGTCATTGACAGAGGACTACTTTGACCAGAAAAAATCCTTAAGCAGAAAGTCACAGTTGCTTTAATAGAAAAAGTGACTTTGTGAATGGTGAGTGCCAAAGGAATATGCATGAGTCCTTCTTACCACTTCCTCCACTTAATCAATGTCAAACATAATCTCCATGTTGTTAAAACAAATGGACACTTCTCTATTCTCAAATGGTTCCCTCATCATGATTTGGCATGACTAGCCACAGTTTTCCTCCCATGGTTTTCATTATACAACACTACCTTGACTTTCCTTCAACTTCTCTGATCCTTTCTTAATCTATTTTCCTAATTCTTTCTCTTCTCCTATTGGGGTGTACCTAAGTACTTAAACCCAGAGCTCTTTTAATTTCTCCAGGTTTCTTCCCTGTGTGTAGTATCTCATTTGGTTACATAATTTATCCTCATTTATATGCCAATAACTCCTGTTTACATTCCCTGCTATATTCTATAGAGCCTGCAGAAGTAAAAACTCAGGAAATAATTGTTAAAAAACAAATAGGTCCAGAATCCCAATTCCAATGCCTATTATACCTCTCATCTTTATGTTTCCCATTAACATGTTCAAGACATAAATATCGATTCCTTCCCTAGCAAATTTCTTACTCTCCTAGTTTATTAATTTGCAGTAAATAGCTCCATCATTTATTTAAATGCAGAAGGAAATAAATGTTGTTTCCACTGCTTTCCTCAATCCCTCATTTAATCATTATCAAGACCTCTTAAATACAAAATATTTCTCAAATAGTTTTTCATGCTATTGCCACACACTGCAGGCACCTCCGTTCTAGTTTGCAATAGCCTACTATATCCACTCTTTCCTTTCCACAATCCATTTGACTCAGAAACAATGTGACTTAAGACAAAAAAATAATCCAATTAAATTATTAATTTGATTAAAATACAATGGCTTTGCAATGCTCTTTAAATACCACCCAAACTTCTTTTGAAATTCAGAAAAGTCAAATGAGGACTTGCCCTACATCTCCCTGCTAACTTCATAATTCTTTTCATCTTCTTGATCCTTTCTTTTTTTCTATCACAACACCCTTGAAATTGTTATTTTCTTATCTCAGACTAAATTTTTCCAGATCTTCTTTTATTTGCTCATTGTCAATCTTTAAGATTCAGAGAAAAACACATTTACACAGGAAGTCCAAAGCCCATCTTTATCAAACCCCTCCTTTATTCACACACAAACACACATCATTGTTCCACTTCATAGATGCAAAAAATTGGTCTTGTTTGTTTTTGCCTGGTATATTCTATTCACATCATTTGCCATAAGGCAAACTGGTTTTCACTTACTTTTTGTTTTGGTGGTTGTATTGTATTTTTTATCAGAAGAGTTTTGGGTTTACAGAAATATCATGCATAAATTACAGGGTTCTCATATGCCTTCCTATCATGAACACCTTGCGTTAGTGTAATATCTTTGTCACTAATAGATGAAAGCATATTATTAATGGTATTTTGTCTTCCAATCTATGCAGAGGGAATATTCTTCCATTTATTTAGATTTTCTTTCATTTTCTTTAACAATGTTGTGTAGTTTTCTGCATACAAGTCCTTTACATCTTTAGTTAAGTTTATTCCTAGGTATTTTATTCTTTTAGTTGCTATTGTAAGTGGAAGATTTTTTCTTGATTTCTTCCTCAGATTGCTCATTATTGATGTATAAAATGCTACTGATTTTTGCAAGTTGATCTTATATCCTACTAATTTATTGAACTCATTTATTAGTTCTAGAAGCTTTGTTGTAGATTTCTCAGGGCTTTCTATGTGTAGGATTATGTCATCTGCAAATAATGAAAATTTACTTCTTCCTTTCCAATTGTATGCCTTTTGTATCTTCTTCTTGCCTAAGAGCTTGAGCAAATATTTTTAACATCTGTCCCTTATATACCAGCAGAAGTAAGGCATTGGGTATCGAAGGATATACAAGGATAGGGCACACCTCGTACATACTTCTGTGGAACATTACGTTCCATAGAACATCTTGTTATCGTGCATTATCTCACTGTGTGGAGACCTACACAATAAACAAGAAAATATTAAACTCTCATCCTGGGGAGTCTTGCTATGTTTTCAATTAGAGGGACAAGAATCTTTCAAGAACATAGGCTGTATCTGATAAAATAAAACAGACCAATATAACAAACCCTCAATATTACAGCAAGTAACTATGAATTTATTCTAAAAAAACTGAAACTTAGTGGTTACCATAGATTACAAAAGGAGGGGGAGAGAAGCATAGACAGGAGCATAAAAAAGAGCATAGGGCATTTTTAGGGCATTAGAATTGTTCTCCATAATCTTATAATAATGAAATTTAAATTTTGTCAAAACCTATAAAAGTGTATGGTCCAAAATGACCATGGTTATTAACAATGTTCCAGTATTTGTACATCAATGGTAACAAATGTACATTCTGCATATAAAATGTTATCAATAAGGAAAAGTGAAAAAGGGGGAGGGAATGGAGTATATGGAAATCCTATATATTTTCTATGTGACTTTTCTGTAAATTAAAGCTTCTTTGAAGATAAAATGGAAAAAAATAAGACACTAAGGGAATATATGGAAGAAATTATTATTGTACATAAAAGATGTTACTGTGATGAAAGACACAATGTCTAAAAAATTTATATTATTTCAATTTTTAAAACTTTTCTATATTTATTTTTAAAACTATTATTGTTTCATTTACTTCTTAATTTTATTTAACTATTTTGTTGGATTTACTTTTGCAATGGTTTTGATTCACAGAAGGGTCACTACTGTGACAGGGGAGGATCACTGTTATGGGGTGTTGGTGATAGAGCATATGTGGGGAGGGGTATACCTGGGGCATGCCTTTAAGGCATATAAATATGTTCAAGTGTTCATGGGACATTGTCTTGGTGGATGGAGACCCACAAAATAACCAAAATAGTGAATTCCCATCTTGGGGAGTACTATTATATTCTCTAAAAGAACAGCAAGAATCCCCCAAATACAAGGGTAGTGTCTAGTGAAGGAAGACAAACCTTTACACCAGGCTCTTGATATTAATGATTCTATAAGAACATTTTCTTGTGAAACTGAAACTTAGCTTCATAGTAATAATATACATTGCCTAAGTGTTACAACCTGAAAGCCTTCTTGTTGTTCAAATGTGTCCTCTCTAGCCAAACTCAGTATAAAAATGCATTACCTTCCTTCTGGCATGGACATGACTGCTGAGGATGATCCTCCCTGGCATCAAGGGCTTATTATACCCAGCACCAATGAGAGATGGATGTGGAAAAAGACCTTCACCAGAAGGGGGATATATTAAATATAAATTAGTTTTATGGCTAAGAGATTTCAAAGTACGTTAGGAGGTCATTCCAGAGGTTATACTTATGCTTATCTCAGCAGGATCTCATTGACTGCCACAGTAAGTAGTGCATCAAATAGCAGGACTCTTGAGGACTCTAGAGACATCCAGGCACAATAAGCAGGATAGACAATCTCAGGAATTCAGTACCCTGTCAGTGTACCTTACTCTGGAATGTATGTCTCCCAGTGTAACAGAGTTAGGGACTCATTTACAGTTTCCCTACACATGACTCTTCTGCCCTTTTTATTTGAATCTATAATTAGCACAATACTTAAATATATGTCCCAGAGACTTAAATCTTTGGTCCTGAATGTGCCAATTGAGTCCCGAATCTCAGCAGAGTTGCAACACCTACTATCCAGTTCATTGGACTCACCCATGGCAACTAACAAGGAAATGAGGATAGACAGCGTCCAATCCAAGAAACAGAGAGTGTCCGCAACTGCAAATGAGATACTTCCATCCATCTGCCTCATGGGACCTAGGCTTCCTCTCAATTAGAAAGCAAGTGGACATCATCATCTCAAAATCTTCAAGATTGAAGAAAGAACAATAGACTGAAGTAGACTTATTATTCTATTATAGAATTTTTTCTGGAAATGGAAGAACATATAAAGGCAGTGGCCACCAGAGTTTCTGAAGTGAGGGAGAGGGAAGAGTAAATGTTACATGGGGACGTTTTAGGGACATTGAAATTGTCCTTGCATGACATTGCAATGACAGATACAGGTCATTATATATTTTGACATAACCTACAAAATTGTGTGGGAGAGAGTATAAACAGCATTGTAAACAATAGTCCAGAGTTAGTAGCAATGCTTCAATGTGTTCATCAATTTTAGCAAATGTACCACAGTAATAAAGGTTGTTGTTAATGTCCAAAAGTGTGGGAGGGGGAGGGGATAGGGCAAATGGGAATCCCCTATATTTTTTTTGTAAGATTTAAGTAATATAAATCTTCTTTAAAAATTAAAATAAAACATTTTTTAAAAAGAAAGCATGTTTTTGTAATTGTGCTATTGACTATAGAACTATGGAATTTTTAAACTTTCATTCTAATAGCCTAATAAAACCTAAAATTTCTCCTTTTAACTACATTCAAATATAAAATTTAGTGATGTTAATTAGATTCACAATACTGTGCTACCATCATCACTATCCATTACCAAAATTTTCCATTATGCCCCCCAAAATGATGCAATTTATGCATTAACTCCTTATTCCCCATCCCACCCTTTTCCCAGGTAACCTATATTCTAAATTCTGACTCTATGGTTTCCTTTTCCTAATTATTTCATTTCAGTGTAATCATATAACATTTGATAACATTTGTCCTTTTGTATTTGGCTAATTTCACAGAACCTGATGTCTGCAAGTTTCATTCATGCTTTTGCGTATATCGGAACTTCCTTACTTTTTATGGCAGAATAATATTCCATTTTTCTGTATACATCATATTTTATGTATCCATTCATCAGTTAATTCACAGTTTGAGCTGCTTCCATCTTGTATATCCTCTCTGAAGAAGTGTCTATTCAAGACTTTAACCCTTTTATTTTAGTTGGGTTGTCTGTCTTTTTGTTGTTTAGCTGTAGGTTTTCTTAATATATTGTAGATATTTAGCCCTTATTGGACATGTGGTTTCCTAATAATTTATTCAATTGTGTAGATTTTCATGTTACTTTCATGACAAATGTCTTTGATGTGCAAAAGTTTTTAATTTTGATGAGGTCACATTTATCAATTTTTGCTCTTGTTACTTGTGCTTTGGGTATAAATTTTAAGAAATCATTGCCTAATGCAATTTCCTGAAGATGCTTCCTTATGTTTTCTTCTGGGAGTTTTATAATTCTGGTTCTTATATTTAGGTTTTGATACATTCTGAGATGATACACTGTGAGATAGGAGTCCACCTTCATTCTTTTCATGTGGAGATCCAGTTTTCCCAGCAACTTTTGTTGCAGAGATTATTGTTTCCCAATTGAGTGGTCTTTAATCCTTTGTCAAAATCAATTGGCTATGCATGTGAAGGTTGATCTCAGAACTCTCAATTCAATTCCTATGGTCTATATGCCTATTCTTGTGCCGGGTCCATGCTCTTTTCAGTACTGTGATTTTATAATAAGTTTTATGATCAGGACGTGTGAGTCCTCCAATTTTGTCCTTCTTTTTTGAGATTACTTTGGTTATTCAGGGTCCCTTCACCTTCCATATAAATCTGGAGATTGGCTTTTCCATTTCTGTAAAGAAGGCTATTGGAATTTTGATTAGGATTGTGTTTATTCTATAAAGTATTGTGTATATTATTGATATCTTCACAATATTTAATCTTCCTATCTATGAAGGTGAACTTAATTTCTTTATTTTAATTATCTTCTTTGATTTCTTTTAGCAATATTCTGAAAGTTCTATGTACAAATCCTTTACATTCTTGGTTATATTTATTCCAAGATATTTGATAATTTTAGTTCCTATTGTGAATGGGATTTTTTCTTGATTTCCTATTCAGATTGCTCATTAACAATCTGATTTTTGGAGAAGCACTACTGATTTTTGCTTATGGAATTTGTACTCTACCATTTTGGTCAATAAATTTATGAGCTCTATGAACTTTGTTGAGGATTTTTCTGGGTTTTATATATATAAGATTGAGTCCTAAGCAAAAAAATTTTATTTCTTCTTTTCCTATTTGGATGTCTTTTATTTATTTTTTCTTGCCTAGTTACTGTAGTTATAACTTCCAGTAAAATGTTGAATAAGAGTTTGTCATGTTAGTGCAGATAGTGGGCATCCTTGTGTATTTCTTGAACTTAGAAGGAAAGCTTTTAGTCTTTCACCATTAAGAATGATGTTAGTTGTGGGTTTTTCATATATGCCCTTTACATTTTGGTGGATATTTCCTTCTATTCTTGGTTTTCAAAGTGTTTATGTGAAGAAAAATTTGTCAAATCCATTTTCTGCAACACATAACATGATCAATATATTATAATTGATTTTCTTATGTTGAGACACCCTTCTATACATAGGGAAAAATCCTCCTATATTAAGTGTAAAATTCTTTTAATTTTTTTTTTTTTTTAGATTTGAATTGCTAGTATTTCTTGAAAATTTTTGCATGTATACTCATGAGAGATATTGGTCTGGAATATTATTTTCTTTTTGTATCTTTATCTGGCTTTGGTATAAAAGTGACCTTGGCCTCACAGAAAGAATTAGAGATTGTTCCTTCATCTACAAGATTTTAGAAGAGTTTGAAAAGGATTAGTATTAAGTCTGCTCATACCTTTAAGCCCTTATTTATGTAATTCCCCATACCTGAAGGTAAGAATATCCCTTAAGCAGATTTCAAAAAAATATATCAAATATATACATAACCATGTTAAGAAAAAATAAACTAGCTTGAGTTTCAAAATGTTCTTCTGCTTCATCACCTAACAAAGTATTCTAATCAGAATGCACCATATTCACCAATATATTTTTACCAAATGGAATATTACAGTGTTTTATTCTCAGCCTGAAACCAAGTTTGTTTGTTTTGGAAAAGCCTCTAGCCTTCTCATGCCTATCTTCTTGAATCTGAAAGGTAATGCAAATAATTTATGTCTTTGTTCTTTTGCTAATTTTTAACTGAAAAACAATCATATGCTTAATTATTTTTAAAAATGCTCATTGAATTGGCATTAAATTATTAATATGGATAGTGAGACTTTAAAAGTAATGCCTATTTTGAAGATAATCTATTTTAATGTTGCCATCACTATAACATATTATTCTGCAAAAGTACTGAATGCTGAAAATACACTTAAATAATTAATTTTCTCTAGGGTATATTACTAAAATCGTATTAAATTTATTATATGTCATTAAATGTCCCTATTACAAGCTACATAAGATTGCCTTTTCAGGAAGAAACAGGTAAGAGAGAATGTCTTTTCAGAAAGGAAGAACTGCTAAGAAGTCACATTCCAAGTTTGGTATCTAGAAAGTAGAACCAGTTTGGCGATTTTGATATCATGATTGAGGTGAAAAACTCAGGTGCCATCAGGGATCAAGTATATGACCTAACCCTATGCGCATATAGTGGACAAAGTCAAGACAACAATGGGGATTATATTGTGATGAACTGGAGAGTTCATAATTTACCTAAAGATATTTCTGTTTATTACAATTGCTCTGCTCAATAAGTAAAACAGGCAGATTGGGTTTTGTTGGTACATATATTCTAAATTAAATAATAAATTAGCATAAGGCTATTTTCACATTAAGGTTTGACTTCAGGCTACTTCGAGCATTCCAGAACTTAAAAAACAAATGAATATAAGAAGATATCTGAATATATGAAATGGTTTCCACAACATTTCTATTTCCTTACCCAGAACATTCTTTCTCGGTAACTTAATTTAATATATTACTTATTAAACTGTTTAAATCAGCTAGGCTGTCAAAAGCAATATACGAGAAATAATGGGATTTTATTCCCTTACAAGTTTTCAGTCCTGAGGCTGTGAAAATGTCCAAATCAAGGTACCATCTCGAAATACCATGTTCCTGAAGACATTTTTCCAGTGATCCTGGACTCCTATGTCACATGTCAAGGAACATGCTTGTGTCTACTCCTCTCCCCTTCTCTTCTGGGTTACATTGTTTCCAGCTTCTTGTTTCTGTGGCTTTCTTTTTTGGTAAATTTCATTCTCTTACAAACGACTCTAGTAAGAGTATTAAGACCTACTCTGAGTCATACCTTAAGTGAAGTAATCTGATCGAAAGTTCTACTTACAATAGGTTTACTCCCACAGGAATGGATTAGCTTTGAGTACATAGTTTCCTGAAGTCCATATAACTTCAATCCATCACACTGACCAACAAAGAGTTAGGAGTATAGTAGCAGAGTTGGCATCATCAATATGGAGAAAGTAACAAACACTTAAAATCATGGCACATTTTATTTCACAGCATTGTAAGAAATGTTCATAATGAAGAAAAGAAATCATTAAATATTTATATTCCATTTTTATATTCTTAGCTTAAAATAAACAAGAAGTATATGAATAAATTTTTAAAAGTTATCATCCAAAATGTTAGATTTTCAAAATTGTTAGGTATGATGTCCTTAAGGATTTCTCTCTTTACATTTCCATATAAATTTTAGAATAGTTATGAGCTAGTTGCTGGTTTCCTAGCAATATTGCCAAGGTGTGGACCTTGAAAATTCCTGGAGGACAAAAAGAAAAGCTATTTACCAATACTATTTTTATACACCTATTTTTGAACTTTGATCCTTTGAATTTTGATAAAATGGTATAATGCAAAATCTGTGTGTTTCTGGAGTCAACTTTATAACTGCATATTCTACAGATCAAATTTTATTTAGAATAGAATGTACATTAAAGGGTGAGTAATAAAAATATACTAACTTGAAGCTTACATATATATTATTCAAACAATAGAAACTGCAGGAATTTTTTTGACATTTGATTAACAGCATATTTTTTTTATGGGGAGTGTTGCAGTTTGATATGGGTATGAATTCCAAAAATAGATATTGGATCATGTTTGTAATCTGATCTGTGCCTGGGCATGATTGAGTCATGATTAGGGGTGGGGACTCACAGATAAAAGGCACCACAAAGAACAGAGTTGGAAATTTCCGATGTTGGAGTTTTGATGTTGGAGTTTGTGGTTGAAGAATCAAGCTAGAGTCTTGAGAAGTAAGCTCACAGAGGAAGGAGAAGACAGCCCCAGGAAAAAAGGAACCTGGAACCTAGAAAGAAGCAAGACCCTGGAAGGGAGGAATCTAGGAAGCCTGAACACTCACAGCCATCAGCAGCCATCTTGCTCCAACAAGTGAAAATAGACTTGGGTGGGGGAAGTAACTTATGCTTTATATCTTGGTATCTTTAAGCCCCTACACCAAATAAAGACCCTTTATGCAAACCAAACAATTTCTGGTATTTCATCAGCACACTGTTGGCTGATTAATGCAGAATTTCATAGTGAGGAGTGGGGAAGTGCTTTTGCAATTACGAAAATGCTGGAATGGTTTTATAAATGGGTAAGGGGTATTTTTTGGAGGAATTGTGGGATGCTTGATTAAAAGGCCTAGATCACTTTGATAGCAACATGGATGTTAAAGAGACTTTTTATGATGCCTTAGAAATAAATGATGAAACTATTATTAGAAACTAGAGGAAAGGCGATCCACATGTTGAAGTTGCAGAGAACATAGTAATATTAATTCCTGGTGTTTTACAGAAGCCAGAATTTGAAAATGGGGAGCCTGGGCATTTAGCTGAAGAAATTTCCTAAGTAAACCCAGACAATGCAACTTGACTTCTGCTTGCGGCTTATAGCAAAATGCTAGATGAGAGAGATATGCTGAGGACTGAACTCTCAGGCAAAAAATAAACAGAAACTGATTCTGGAAATTCCAAGGCTTTGGAAATCAAGTTCCCAGATGAAAGTGCTCCGTTGGAAGACTAATTAAACTTGGGACTGGTAAATCAAGATTGAAGATGCAGTTATCTAGGAAAGACTTGTGGACTTGTGGAAAGTCTTACTGTCTGATGACTTGGATTCTTCTTCCTGCAGGCTAAACCAACAGATTTTTTGAGCAAGCTTTATGAACAAAACTACTGTCAGCCTGGAATAAAAAAGACATGGAAAGGAGAGATTGAAGGAGAAACAGCTTTAAGAGTAAAACCATGGAAGCCAAGATCTGGGATCAAGACTTCATCTTGGGCCAAGAGAGGAACCTCACCCATGTGTACAGAGAGGGTGAGTTTCCCCCAGAAGTTGAAGAGGGTGGATGTTCCTGTCCAATGATCTGGGAGAGTTTTACTGCCTCAGGGTACAGAGAGGGTGAAGCACATTCCCCAAGGATTAGGGTGCTTAAGATCAGCACCTCAAAGGTATGAGAGGGGTAAACCTGTCACCCAAAGGTTAGGGGAGGCCAGATGGTCAACTCGTTGCTCTGAGAGGTTTGAGTTTATATGCCAAAGGATAGGGGGAATATTGTCTTCACGTCACTGTACTAGGGAGGTTAAGACTCTAACCCAAGGATTGGATGAGGTGTGGCAAACACCCCAACAATCTGGGGCTTGGTTGACACCCAAATGCTTTATGAGGGTGGAACCAAGAAAATGGTCATTGGGCAAGACTGTGGAAAGGGTGTGTCCCCATAAGGCCCCAAGGAGAAGAAACCATCATCTTAAGAAGGACTCTTAGACTGAAATCAAATGGAGGATGCCCTGTAGTTTTACTGAACTGTAGAGGACCCATGACTCATGTTTTTGTACCAATTTCTCCCTATTGTAATGAAAATGTTTATCCTATATCTGTCCATTTGTGTGTTTGAAACAGATAAATTGTTTTATACATTTCAGAGGTTTATAACAGACAGGAATTTGCCCTAAGACAAACTCTATTTCTTTCAATTGATTGTGATATGATTTAGTATTTGCATTGTTACTGATTTAAGTTTTTTGAAATATTGTAATGTCTTTTTGGAATTCAGAGGGTGGAGTGTAGCAGTTTGAAGTGGTTATAAATTCCAAAAATAGATATTGGGTTACATTGTAATCTGGTCTATACCTGGGAATGATTGAGTTATGATTAGGGCATTGAGTCCTCACCCACCGATGTGTGAGGATTCACAGTCAAAAGGCATGGCAAAGAACAGAGTTGGGGTTTCCTGATGTTGGAGTTTTGATGTTGGAGTTTGATGCTGAAGACTTAAGCTGGCACCTTTAGAAGTAATCTCACAGAGAAAAGAGAAGCCAGCACCAGGAAAAAAGGAACCTGGAATCCAGAAAGAAGCAAGACCCTGAAAGGGAGGAATCCAAGAAACCTGAACCCTCACAGCCATCAGCAGTCACTTTGCTCCAACAATTAAAAATAGACTTTGGTGAGGGAAGTAGCTTATGCTTTATGGCCTGGTATCTGTAGGCTCCTACGAAAATAAATACCCTTTACACAAACCAACCAATTTCTGGCATTTTGCATCAGCACCTCTTTGACTGACTAATACAGGGTGTAGCTGATTGCTGACATTATTTAGATTTGCCAGTGTATAACGATTTTAATGGACTTTATTTTTTTTTTAAGTTCTCTAACAGAACTTCCTTTATTGTTTAATAAGGGTAGACTGCTCCCACTTGTTCACCCGTGGTATGACAGTTTATTTGATAATCTTATTAATTAATCTTATTAGTAATCTTGTTAATCTCTTTGTCTCATTTTCTCAATTTTAATTTTAAGGTAATAATATTATCCATCACATGGCTTTTTTATGGCAAATAATATAAAATGTTTGCAGCATTTACCAGGCAGCCTGTCACATGGGTGATGTTCATTAAACTCTAGGCATTAATTATTCATTATAAATCACAAAACTCATCATGAAAAAGTACTTCACATTTCAAATTTTCTTTCAAGTATGTCTTAATAAAATTTTATTTTAAATTCCTGATGTTGAGGAATACAAAGCATAATCTTGCAAAACTATCTAATGAGCCACACCTGCTTCCCAGTTCTGTAAATCAGCCCATGAAAACATGGCTGCAAGAGACTATCAAATGAACCACTACTGCCCCCCCTGCTTCTGTAATCTAACAAACTGCTCCTGTCCCCTGCTTCTGTAAATCAGCTCACAAAAGCAAGGCCTGTACCTACCTCCTGCTTCTATACCCTGCTTGCAAAATTGTGCCTAGCAACACATTTACCAATGAGTGAAAGCCATGCCAGTCCCATATAAAATCCTATATAAACCTATGAAAACTGAGAAATGGGGCTCAGAATTTGGAGATTGACTCTCTTCTAGGCCCATGTGTAATAAATCTGTTTCTCCACCTCTCCAAGTGCCATTTGGGTTTTTCTGCTGCTTAGAACTCTTGGCTTTGCTGCAACATTTAGTTCACTGACCAGGAAACCCAACTGCACTGGCCCTTTGAGCTTCTGGTTTGGCTGTCGGCATGGCCAGTGGAGATCTCAACATGAAAGAGGTAGCACCACCTGTCCCTTAATGGGTTTCCTTCAGGGGAAGGATCCCTGTGGGCTGTGTTCTCTGCCCTGGCCTGGCTCAATGGACAGGTGGATTGAACAACATCAGAAGATGCCAGAAAGGTAAGACCCTGGAGGTCTGAGTCCCAGTCAGGCCCATCTCTGAATGGAAGGGGAGACTGATCACCTCCCAAAATCTTGAAGTTCAAGATTCTAGGATAGGGTAGTCTCTTGGGTGAGACTGTGTAACCCCTGAGTGATTATGTGAATGAATGGAGGCTGTGGAGACTTGTCTCTGCTGATGCAGTCTGTGCCTCCACAGCCTTTGCTATGGCTATGTCATACGGCATAGTGGCTAATCTGGACTCTACATGGACACTTTAGCTAAGATTAGCCTAAATTCTCATGAGAGATGTGGAACAGGTGGGCATCTGAGTGGCCTCATGAGAGGCTCTCCTCCTTGTTTGCCCTGCAACACCGGTTCAGGGATGGGATCATCACAATCCAAACTCACAGTCTGAAATTGTATGTTAAAAGACTTCAAGAAGGCTTTTCCAGAGAATATGTCTGTACATCACCCGGAACTCTCCAGACTCTGTGCAAATTAGAATGGCTTAAGCATGGTGCTAACTAGGTCTCAGAAGGAACCCTAGAGGAGGCCAAGGTCTGTGCAGTTTAGCAGGCAGTCACTGGGACCTGTGGCCACCCTGATCAATTTTCTATATCAATTCCTAGATAAAAACCCCCCAAACCCTGCCCCTTTAGGTTCAATTCTGTGTTGGAGGGAAGGGTCAGAGGTACTAGAAACTCAAATGGCTTGACCACAGAAACTTATTATTCTACAAAAATCTCTGGAAGAAGATCACCATAAGTTCCAGCCATTCCAGGACATCTCCCTTCCCTGGAGCCTCCACAAGGAGATCTCCCAGAGACTCCTCCATCTTCAGTTTCCCTGGGCCTGTCAGCCACCCCCAATGGGGATCCTAAAACCCTTTTGGTGAAGAAGCTTTGGTCAGCACAGCCTGTGCTTCAGATGCCCTTTTTTAAAACACAGAGTCCAGCCCAGATCAGTGCAGGCAGAACAACCCAACCCGGGAAGTCAATCCTGTTTAATCAGCCTTTCACAACTGCAGATCTCTTAAACTGAAAGCACCACACCCCTTCATAGTCAGCTCTCATGGAGTCCATTTTCCAAACCTACCACCCCACTTGGGATGATTGCCTCCAACTCCTCCTAACCCCCCTGTTCAATACAAAAAAGAAACATTGGACCCTCACAAAAGCCAGAAAGTAGTTGCAAGAACAGGCCCCCACACGTGTCTTGGAGCCAGAAAAATGAGCCCAAGAGGTGGCACCAAGTTCAACCAGCTTGGGACTTTAACACAGATCAGGGATGGACTGTCCTTCAGTGGTATCAAAAAGCCCTCCTCAGAGGGTGTGATTATTAGGCTATTATATCAACTCAGCCAGGTAATTGTGCCCAGTTGTTTGGTCAAGCAAGCACTGGGTTAACTGTAATGCAATGGTATTTATGGACTTTAGTCATCATTGAATTTACTGCAGTGATAAATCATAGATACCTGGTTATAATTACATCAATCAGGGAGATTACCATCAGCAGTGAGTGATGCTTAACCCAATCAGTTGATCCCTTAAAAGGGGAAGTGATTCAAGCATCGAGAGAGAATTTCCCAGCTCATCTTCGGATAGCCAGCATCTCCCAGAACTCGTCAAGAATCTTTGGAGCTCCTGGTTGTAGCCTTCCTGCAGAATCTGGACTTGTGCATCCCTACGGTTGCGTGAGAGACTCTTTTTATTTTTATTTTTTTTATTTTTTATTTTTTATTGACTTTGTAATAATATTACATTAAAAATATATATGTGAGGTCCCATTCAACCCCACCCCCCCTCTCCCCCCCCCCAACAACACTCGTTCCCATCATCATGACACATCCATTGGATTTGGTAAGTACATCTTTGGGCACCTCTGCACCTCATAGACAATGGTCCACATCATGGCCCATAAATTTCTTACTGTCGATGGATATCCCTAATTGATTCTGCTTCCCTAGAGAACCCTGACTAACACAGATGGCTACAGGAAAAAATGAAGCAGCCCCAAAATATGTTCAAAATGGCCTCCATCACTCAAACACCTGAAAAACCACTGGGAAATTTTTATGAGCAACTCTGTGAAGCCTTCAGGTTAACTACACCCCCTTCAACCCAGAGGCCCTGGAAAGCCAGAGAATAGTCAATGCAGCTTTCCTAGCCCAGATGGCACTGGACATCAAACAAAAACTTCAGAAGCTAAATGGGCTCACAGAGATAAACATCTCCCAGCTCCTCAAAGTTGCAAATGAAATATTCATCAATCAGGACAAAACTGCTGAGAGGGAAGCAAGAAAGCAAATGAAACAGTAGGTCTCCCTGTTAGCAGCAGCCTTAAAAAATCCAGACCCAACCAATCGAGGAAGTCTACCCCAAAAAGTGGGGAATACTTCACCCTGGAACACTCCACTGCTGCCAGTAAAAAGCCTAATGGGACCCCCGTGGCCCCTAACCCATACACCTTAAAGGGCCAATTAACATCTGGGGTCCCCTGATTTACCTGTCTGAACTTAGAAGATTTTTTTTTCTGCCTGCAGATGGCTCCCCAGAGCCAATCCCTACTTGCTTTTAAATGGGGGGGGATCCCAAAACTCAAAAAAAATCCAATTAACTTGGACTCGACTCCTGCAGGGCTTCAAAAACTCCCCCACCCTTTTGGGAGAAGTTCTGGTGGAGGATCTGGCTTTCTACCCACAGGAAAACTTAAATTGTACTCTCCTTCAGTACATAGATAACCTCTGCTGTCTAGTGAAACAGAAAAAGTATATGCCAGCCACTCCAACTTCCAGGACAGGCCACTTCCTTGCCTAGATCAAACCCTATTCACAGATGGCAGCAGTTTTATCACAAATGAAAAAAGGCTTGCTGGATATGCTGTCATGACAGCGAAACAAGTAGGGCAGCTCCCCTACCTAAAGGGTGGTCTGCACAGCAAGTAAAACTCCAGGCACTAATTTGAGTCCTACAACTGGCCCCTGGGCAAACGGTAAATATTTACACTGACTCTAAGTATGCATTCACTACTATACATATCCATATCCATGGAGCAATTTATAAGGAGAGGTGACTCCTAACTGCAGGGAGTAAAAAAAACAAGAAATCCTGCAACTACTGGAAGCAGTCTGGAAGCCACGCAGGGTCACCGTCATACACTGTGGGCAGATGCAGTAACTAAAAAATACACTAGCTGATAAAGGAGCTCAATAGGCAGCCTAAAAGCCCTCAGACTGCAGGCCCTGCCACCAGCACCTTACCTGTTCCTTCTGGGGCAATGCATTAAAAAACTAAACTATACCTGGAAGAAACAGAAGTGGGCAAAGAGAAAGAAGGCGCCAGACCCCAGAGGGAAACTGGCTACTTCTTGATAGTTGAGTCTTCATCCCAAAGGGGGCTGCCTACACCCTTGCTCAACAATACCACTAGTTCACCCACTTGGGAAAAACAGTTTTAAAAGCCCTGCTCAGGAAATATTACTACATTGCCAGGATGGCCTCCCTCTGCCCCATCGTTGGCAACCAATGCCAAACCTGTGGTAAAAACAAACCATCCCAAGGTCCCCAGGCCCCAGCTGGCATCCAACACAGAGAAACTACTCCTTTTGAAAGCTTAACAATGGACTTTACACAAATAAAAACAAGTCAAAGGTATAGGTACTTATTAGTAATAATGTATACCTTCTCGGACTGGGTGGAGGCCTGTCCCACCCACACTGAAAAGCAACAACAGTAACTAATGCTTTGCTCTGAGAATTAGATTCCCTGGCATGGGTTGCCCTTATCCATAGGCAGTGACAATGATCTGGCTTTTGTAGCAGCCATCATCCAAGAGCTCACAAAATGTTAAAAATTAAGCGGAAACTCCACACAGCATATAGGCCCCAGAATGCAGGGAAAGTAAAACACATAAACCAAACCCTCAAAATCACACTAACCAAGTTCTGTCAAAAAACAACAACAACAACAACAACAAAAACCTGACCTCCTGTGAGTATATCTGTTCCTGTTAGCCCTCCTTAAAGTCAGATGCACCCCTGGATCCTCAAGCTATTTACCTTTTGAAATTCTGTTTAAACAACCACACCCATTTAATCAAACCTTGAAGGGAAATCTCAAACTCCTAAGAAAAAGCTGGCCAGGATTCTACCCTCCAGCAGTTAGGAAAAACTCTAGCCCAAACACACAAAATTGTCCTTCTCAGGATCCCATCCCATTAGGTTACCCAGTACATGCACACTTATCCAGAAACCTTGTTTGGATAAAAAACTAGAAAAAGAAGCCTTCCAGCCCACCTGGATGGGCCCACATACTGTGATCCTTGTAACCCCCACTGCTTTCAAAGTTTCAGGTATAGCCCCTTATATTCATCATACCAGAGTTAAAAGGGCACACTCCAATGAAAAACAAGATGACTGGATAACTCACCCTATACCTGATTGCCCCTTAAAAATCCAAATTGCCCAGACTCACCAAATATTGCCATCCCCTGACTAGATGAACTCCTGTCCCCTGTGGTTGCTTCTCCTTTTCAAACTGCTTGTCTCACTGTTTGGGACTGAACTAACAACTACAGCTCCCAGAAACTGGAATGTAATCATAGAAAAAAAAAACTAATTCGAATAATATACTTATGTCTTGTGAAGTGCTTTACTACCTTAAATTGTTTTTTCACTTAGCATGAGTGATACCTTATAAAAAAAATAAGGGTGTCAAAGGGGGGGAAGTGTTGAGAAATAAAAAGCATAACCTTGTAAAATTATCTAACGAGCCACTCCTGCCCCCCAGCCCCCCACTTCTGTAAATCAGCCTGTGAAAGCATGGCCTTGCAGGAGACTATCAAATGAACCACTTCTGCCCTCCCCACTTTGGTAATCTAATGAAACACTTCTGCCCCCTGCTTCTATAAATCAGTCTGCAAAAGCCTGACCTTGTGCCTGTCTTCTGCTTCTGTAACCCCGCTTGCAAAATTTCACCTAGCAACGCGTTAGCCAATGAATGAAAGCCATGCCAGGCCCACATAAAATCCTATGTAAACCTATGAAAACTGAGAAACGGGGCTCAGAATTTGGAGATTAACTCTCCTCTGGGCCTACACATAATAAATCTGTTCCTCTGCTTCTCCAAGTGCTGTTTAAGTTTTCCTGCTGCTCAGAACTCCTGGCTTTCCTGCAACACTGATACATTATGAAATTCTAAATCAAAATTTTTAATACATGACATTGCAATCATTCTTTGACAAACTTTCTATTAATTTTACTAACATAATAATTATACTTAGATATCAAATGAAAAATTGAAATTGTTATGGTAATTTATTTTACTATCTACAAAAAGCTTTTGGATAATACCACATGTTGTCATTAACAAGAAATTTTCTATAAAATCTAAATGATGAATGATTTATTTTAAGAATCAATTCTCTAAATGCAAAATAATTGTTAAATTCTTTAACTGAAAAGTAGGGCATTTGCTTATCTCAAAAAGTAGTTATTTATTGTTTTTCTTGTATGCCTTTCCATGTCTGTTCTAAATATATTTTTAAAAATTTTTATTTTACCTGTTTATTCTGATAAATGACTGAAATTTATCAAGGTTCTGAGTGTTTATAATTTATAGCATTCCATTAAATGGTAAAAATGTGATTTTAACACAACTTATTTTCTTTGGTAGAAATTCTTTATAATAATGTCACTTTAAGAAAATGTCTTCTCATTTCCCATCTTATTAAAAAAAAACAATTCTTTATATTTAAGACCTATTTAAAATTTATAAAGCAGCTGCCTATCATGTCTGGGAGGCCAGATAAAGACTTAAATATCTCTTCTGCTGATAAATTAAAGTCTCAAGAAGTGATGGGGTTTTTGAGATGCCAACGAATACAATGAAATTTTTTAAGGGAATAATGCAAACCCATAACTCACAGACTTGTGAACATCTCTGTGTTTTATTTAAAAATAGAATATTTAATAACTGTATTTCATAGTATAAGAATAGTTACTAACTCCACTGTATCACTTCCCTGACAAGATATGTTTGAAATGTAGCTATGAAAGGAAGATTCGACAGTAAACATTACACTTAAAGAAATGTGTATTAAATTAAAGTAGCATTATGAAAATTCACAGATATTTAATAATATAGACATTTAAGATGTTGATCATTAATTGGTTAGATGACTCAAAGCTGCACAAAGCAAATAAATAGTCTGGAGAGAAGGCTACATGACGAAAAATTTTGGAGAGAGCATTTTGCTTTTATCGTGATATGAATCTCCACGGAGACGTTACTACCCATTTGCCTCAAGGCTATTGGAATGGTATTCATAGAATCATTAGCAGCTTGAATAAGCTCCCTGCTATTGAGGCACAGCATAGAATGGTCCCTGATTCGTGTTCGAGAAAGCTAAACTAGAGCTATGGTGCTTGCTTTGGGTTCAGCCTGCAAATTTAAAGGGTTTGGAAACCTAGTTGATGGACTTATGAGGAGCAGAGACAGCTGAGAGAAATTTGAAGATAAGCCCAAGAACACTCGAGGGAGATGTGAGGGATTCCAATCTCGGAAGTCAGTATGAAGGGGCTCATACACGTGCTAGGGATGAGGGTGAAATGTTTCGTTCTTTGCATCACAGGAGTTATGATGGTGTGCATATTGAGAGGGGGAGGGGGAGCATAGGAACCTTTAAAAAGCATCTGAAAGTGTCCATGAGAGAAAGTGTCAGATTTCCACATCTGCTTGTCCATCGAGTGTGACGTGTTCCACATGATCACCTGTCACATGCTGAGCAAGCTCTGTTCAACCCTTCCTCCACCTTTAATCCTGGATGTATACCAAACAACTACTTTAAACGACAAGCTTTAATATTAATTTAGGAATTAAAATTTTCGAATCTAAATTAATAATTTGTATTAAAATCACTAGTCAAGAGTAGTAGTACTTCCCCTCTAGGATGGCAAGTTGCTGCTATTAAGATTAAACAATGAAAATCTTTTGCTTCTCTCTGCCTGCGAGGCTACCAGGCTGGGCAACCATGAGTCAGGCAGTCTCCTGCAGCCGAGGGAAAATCCCAGCGAGTTTCAGAGCTGAGCATCTGCAGCTGCTGACATTCTCAAAAGCTGGGGGATGGGTGTGCAGACTGTCAAATAGGGGTTTTAGCAGAGCACCAAAGAATCCACTGCACAAAGTGATTCTCAAACTTAAATATGACTTGGATTCTTCTGAAGGGCTTTATAAAACACAGATAGCAGAACCTCACCTCCAGAGGACCTAATTTAGGAAGGCTGATGTAGCTTCGGTAAATTTACATTTCTAACAATTTCCTAAATAATGCCGATGCTGCTAGGCTGGGTTTAGAATGAATGCGTTTAGTGGAGATATAGATTAGGTAACAGAGTCACCAAAATTTTCACAAGTAATAAGTGTCAGAGACAAGAATCAAGTCTGTATCCTGAATCCAACCCCTCTCTAGGCTCTGTACCTAACTGATTGCCAATAATGTTAATTGCGCATATATCTGATTATAAAAAACTGAATCTTGGGGGGAAATTCCTGCTCCATTCCAGAAGGGATTTTCTCTGGAACTTTCATCCTAATTTAATTTTTGATAAAATGCTTTTCCATGTGAAATATAAAACTTCCTGGATCAAACTATATAAATATATAAGACTGGGGATACTGTTATCACTAAATTTTACATCCCAATCAATTTTTGAAAAGCTAATTTAGTCTTTTTCAATCTACATAACTATTGTACAATTGAACATCAACCTTTGAGATGTTTTAATTACAGTTCATCCACTGCATCAAAAAATTGTTTGAACTATATATTTTTATTTGTTTGTATCATACTTATATCACGGTATCTTTCTTTCTCATAAGACTTCTTTTCTGAGAATTGCTTTTCTTTTCCACATGGTAAACCTACCTATACTTGTGCATCCTCAATAGTGTGCTCCAGGAAAGAAATATTCTCTCTTGATTAATCAGGTTACTGAATCTCAGGATTAAACCATTGAAAACATAGGAATACAAAATAAAATTGCTAGAAGTTAGAACCATAAATAAGGCATGTGCCTTGCTAAACTACACTGATCAAATTAACTTCACAGCTTATTTTTTGTGTGTGGTTGAGTTTAATTTAACAATGGGAAAATATAGGATTCTACTATTAAATACTGGAATATCTGGTAAAATTTAGAGATGTTGAATTATGACCCCTCATATTCTTGGTGATGATAGTTAATTAAGCCATACAAAATTGTCTTGTTGGGTTTTGTAATTGGATTTTAACTATTTGTCCATCATTTTAAGCATTATCTCTTAGTAAATATAGTGCACAAATTATGAAATTGCTGGAAAGTCATTAAAATTCTGTGGGTGATTTTATCATCAATAAACACAAAAGTTGGGAATGTACTGAATACTGCCTGACAGAAGAATAGCTGGGCAGGTTTGTTACAGAGCTATAGGCAATTCCATAAATCAGGAACACAGTTGTACTAATGGGAACAAATGATCTACTTGAACCCTCAAATTTGGAAGGGATAACCAATACCAAACTCAGGAGTGACCCATATGAAAATTAGATGGGAAATTCTTCCAGAAGCAGAACTAAAAGTAGACATATTTGCTAACAGGATTCTCAATCCTATTGCAAAATAAAAAGTTATTCAAAATGGCATTTTAGGCTGTCATGTTATTTACAAGCCTAAAAGTATATCTTGCCCTTTATATATTCAGCCGAGTGCAGTAAATGCCTTCACACTTTTACATAGGAACATTAGATACTAGACTACAATAGTCAGGTCTTCAAAGTTCTGAGGTAAAATAATTATAAGCCTAGGACTTTTATTCTAAGTTAAAGTAGCATTCAAATATGAAGGTTACAAAGAGAAACTCAGCCCCTGACATTGAGAGGTGGAATAACACAGCTAGGTTTTTCTTTGGCAGAAGGTCTCCTGGTATTGACATCCAAGCCATGTTGCTGTCCTTTGGACATAAACAATCTTACACAACACCAATATCAGCCTGGGTTATTCTGAGACACAAAACAAAATTTCTTCATAATTTTGTCTAAGCATAGGCAAAAACAAAGTCACTGTGCAAATCCACAGAATACCCAATATTCCCTACTGCTGGCTAACATGTGTGTTGCTTTATTTTTTATTTTATTTTTTATTTTAACTAGTTACAGCTTGGTTTTGCTTTAGTCTTCTCTAAGTCTTGATAAGATTTAAGAGACTTAATCATAGAATTAAAACTTCTTCCAGATAGCACCCAATCCAGAGCAATCCCTCTTTACTGAGCCATCCAGAAATGAGCCTAACTATGCACACACATTAGGTAATAAACATGACTTTTCAAGTTAGAAATAGGAGATTTATTAGTAAATGGTAGTGTGAACATCTATCTGTCTAGCAAATGTAAATAAAATCAGATCACTTTCACTGTGTGAAAAAAATGTAACAGGTTATGATAAACACAAAATACATCAAAGAAAGGAAAAATAAGGCAAATTTGGAAGGAGAGACTATTATAAGCAAGACAAAAGTCGTGGTATTTGAATTCATATTTACTGGCATTTTGACTCTTATCTGTTCCTTTATAGGTTCCAACATGGTCCTTATTCAGTTAAAGTTATGTACATATTTTCTGGATTCAAGAGAATAAATGTTCAATTGACATGAAAGTGCAAACACTCTCACATACTATTTGACTAAATGAAGTAATTAATAAAGTAATATATTTTAAATGTTAAAAGTTAACTACTACATAATATTTTGATAAAGCTCTTGCATAGTTTGTAACAAATGTTTCACAACAATGCAAAGAGTTGGTGGAGGGGTGATGTATGAGACCCCTGTGTGAAGTTATGTATGTTTATTTTGTAAGTTCGCAGTCTTTACTATACACTTATTGTTTATGTGTATTCGTGTATGAATGATATACTTCAATAAATAAATAAATAAACAAACAAATAAAATTTTAAAAAAGGTAATTGGATTAAAAAAATAAAAATCCAAAAAGAAAAAAAAAGTTCACTACTACAAATAGCCAATTGTAAAACTGCTTTATTTATGTTTAGCTAGTTTTTCTTATGTACTATTCTCTATACCCAGAGGTAAAGCTTAAAATGATTGTGAATTTGCTTATAATATTAGGTTTTTAGTTGAAGTTATCAAGGAATTATATTGACAACTATTTTTTTCAGTGGCACTTTCATATAGATGTGATAAACCAAACTTGTGGCTACTTTTAATATGTTGATCTTACAAGAACATTTCCTGCAGGTAGGAAAAGCCTGCATTTGACAGTTATGAATCTTATACTCAGACTCTGATCTTTTCACATTTTCTATGTATCAATTAATCTTAAGCTTTCACTTGTGGTATGCTGCCCAGCTTAATGCAAATGAAACTACACTTATTCTGAGAACTCCAATTTGTTTGGGGCAACATCTATATTTCAAGGCCCTATCTAAATTTCAAGGTTATATGCTTTGCCAAAGTAGGTAGGGAGAATATCTCTTCTTGTAGCTATTTTCTTACATATGCTTCAGCTGAAGTATCCATTAAATCCCGAACATAGTTTGCTGTGCTCTCTACTATTTCTGTGACAAGTTTTTTTTTTGTTTTTTGTTTTTTTTTAATTGAAATTGAGGTTCAGTCTTGGACCTTGGCCTTAGGGTTTATGCAGCCAGTCTCTCTGAGTTCTCTGCATAAACTCAGAGAGGCATTGAGATTTTTGTTTTCTTCCTTCCCCATCCCTCCCCTTCACTTTCCTCTTGCTTTCCTTCTCTCCTGACCTTACCAATCTACTTGGCTTCATCTCACAAAACATCTCCAAACACCTTTGCATTAGATTGATCTAATTACTTAAGTTTTGGGGAACTAAAAGTTCAAAGTCTTCCAAGTTTTTTTGCTTTCTGTTCCTACACATTTACCTGAAAGCAATGAGAAAAAAATGGTTTCATATTTTAAAAAGTGGAAAATAAAGGGGAATATATAAAATGGAAAATAATAATTCATATTAATATCTAGCTACAGTTTATTCCCTTTAATCCAAATACTTTAATGTGTATTTCCTAAAAGCAATGACATGGACCTATATAACTGAAGTAAAATTATCAAAATCAAGAATGTAATTTTAGTACATACTGTTATTGATAAAATATTGTTATCCAATACAATGATGTTGTTAATTTTCCCACTAATATACTTTTTTTCCTGATGCAAGAGCAAATTAAGGTCATACTTTATATTTAGTTATCATGTTTCTTTTTTTAAATTAGAGACACTGTAAGTTTACCAAAAAAATCATGCATAAAATACAGGTTTCCCAGATACCACTCTATTATTAACACATTGCATTAGTGTTGTACATTTGTTAGAACTCATTAAAGAATATATATATACATATATATATGTACTATCAATAAAAAGGGCTTCAACCAGTTTTTGTTTTTCAAACCTTAGCAGTTTAAAAAAGAATGAGCTAGCTATTTTGTAGAATGTTCTTTGATTTGGACTTGTCTGATGTTTTACCATGATTAGATTCAGGTTATTCATTTTTGGCAGAAACACTACAGAGGAGATGTTGTGTTATTCTCAGTGCATTATAACAGGAGGTACATAGGTATTTGACCAAATATTGGTATTTTTACTTTGAATAGTTGGTTAAGATATTGTCTTTTAGGTTTCTCCATAGTAGAGCTACTATTTTTCCCAATGAAGTTAATAAATAACTTGTAAGGAAGATACTTTGATATTTTATTATTAGTTTTAGAATCTACTCACGATTCTTCCATGAAACAATTATTATTATGGTGGTTACCAAGGGATTATTTTCTAATTTTATCATTCAATCTAGATATTCTCTCTAATCTTTTGTTTATATGCCAGTATTGGACTGTTGGACTCTTCTTTCATTTTATTGGTAATTTCTGTTCATTATTTATTTATTTATTCATTCATTCATTCATTGGATGGTTAAATCATCCTAGATTTGGCAGGTAAAAGCCCACTTAAGCTTATATTACTTTTTAGTATGTCTCCCATATGACATTTTCCATCTTGAGATCTGTCATGTGAATAACCAGGTTTTCTTCATTTGTGATGCTTTCCTCTTTTTTTATCTTGATTTATCAATAGGCAGAAGAGAGAAAATAAGCCTTCTCAGCCCTTGTGATTATTTAAGTACTCTTTAAATTTCTACATTACTGGTTGTGAATTTTCTTCATAAATGCCATCTGCCATCAGATATTCACTTTGCCCACATGCACAGCTGAAGGGCACTGTCTACAATTCCATGAAAATCTAGTAGGTCTCTTAAAAATAAGAAAGTTGTCCTACATATAGTTTCTTTATGGAACCATCCCTTCCTCCTAATTCCATCCTCTCTACTTGGGCTCCAAGTTACACCAACTCTTGCATGTTAAAGGGTGTGTTCGTTTTCTATTGTGATATAGTAGAGTTGTCAATATTCTTACCTATAATAGTAAGCTATTTAAGAAAATCTAGGCTTATGCTATCATGTTCCTCAAAATTTTTCTAGCCTCTACGCATTGTCCAATTCCAAATTCAATTCCACATTTTTAAGTATTTATTATGTCAGCACTCTAATCTCAGTACCAAAATCTGTATTAATTTTCATTTGTGGCTGTGACAAATTACTGCAAATGTAGTGACTTAAACCATACAAATTTATTTTATAGTTCTGTAGGTGAGATGGCCAAAGTCAGTCATTGAACTAAATTCAAAATATCAGCAGGACCACATTCCTTTCTCTAAACTCCAGAGAAGAATCTGTTTCCTTGCCTTTTCCTGCTTCTTGAGATCTCCCACATTCCCTGGACACTAATGGTAGTCAAGTCCTGCTGACATCAAATCATCTGACAGACTCTCCTTTCTGCCTCTTCTACTTTTTATTTTTTGAGTTTAGGGTTATGGATTTTATTTGAAAAGGATAGATTATGCTGTAAATTTGGCCCCTGACCATCTAGAACAATTTCCCTAATTAAGACCAGTTGATTAGGAACTTTAAATCTACCTGCAAATCTTAATTCCACTTTGCCATCTTACTTTATTGATCGACAGGTTTGGGGGAGTAGGATGCAGACATCTTTGAGGGTGGGGAGCACTATTCTGTCTACCACAAGGGCATCACTGATTATCTAAGTTTCCTTACCTAGTGAACTTTCATGGGCCTGATGACGTGTCCTACATGAGAAATAACACAGAATATTTCTTGGAGGTTTTAACTACCTCACTAATTCTTTCTGTACTCAGATGCTCTACTCATGGAGATGGAATACAACTTCTCATCTCCATTGTGATAAAAAAGAATAATGGGCAGAATAATGACTTCACAAAGATATATCCATCCTAATCCCAGGAACTACCTGGCATGGCCAAATAACTTTGCAGATATAATTAAGTTCAGGATCTTTATATAGGGACATTATCCTGGATTATCAAAGTGAACCCGGTGATCCTTATAAGAGGGAGACAAGAGGGTCAGAATCAGAGAGGAGATAGGATGATAGTAGCAGAGTATACACATAGAGAAAGAGATTTAGAAAGAGAGAGGGAGACTGACATTTCCATATACTGCACTGCTGGCTTTGAAGATCAGAGGGGCCGAGAGCCAACAAATTCAGGTGGCCTCTAGAAATTGGAAAAGGCAAGGAAACAGATTCTCCCCTAGAGCCTTCAGGAGGAACACAATCCTGATGACCCAATTTATGCTTCTGACCCCCAAAATTGTTATATAATACATTTTTGCTATCTTTAGCCACTAACTTTGTGGTAATTGGTTGCAGAAGTATTAGGAAACCAATACACCAACCCACCAAGTGTTATAGTTTCAGGAGTTAGTAAATAACTGGAGGAGAAATGAAGCCTGGAGCCAAGAAAGGGACTGCCTGATAGAGCCAGCTCTAAATGATTATTTCCATCCCTTCTAAATGTAAATGTCCTTGAGTCAGAGTCCCCAGAAATAAAAACTCTAGTTTTAGTATAAAGTCAGGCACACTTTCATCCACCTTCCAGGATGAATTTAAGAAATGTGTCCTGAATATTCATAGACTTCCAATTTTGGCAAAAACTAGTTTCACAAGACACAGTCATTCAGTCAGAGTCATTGAAGCTTTTTTGGTTTTAAGTCCAAATGGCCTCAGAGGTTATTGCTTTTATATTGTTCATCTTGGCAACCCAGCTTCTGGGAATCAGATGCCTGCCATTGCTGCAACATTTTCAAGGCCAACCAAAAAACATTTTTTCCTGACTTAGACACAAATATTTCTTCCCATTGAAAGAGAATTGCGTTTTTAAAAATATCCTTTCATATTTTGCTTATGGCAGGTCAGCACATTTATTTCATGTAAAACCTCCTTCCTACAATCCAATAACTGACATGCTAACACCTTGACAGGCATGCCCAAGAACATGGCAGCACTGGGAACTATTTGGATCCCCTCTTCTGAAGCAAGTTATGTTTATTGGGGTAGGAGTTTTCATTTTGTTTTGGTAGATTCTAGTCAGAATCAGATACAGGCATGTAAAGTATCATTTTTGTCCTTCCTTTTGAAGCATTATCTATGTACTAATACAGATTATAATATCATTCCCTAGTTAAAACTTGGCTATATTTATTAACTTCTTTCTTCTGCTGGACATTTTTAAGGCAACTTTCTAAACTGACCTATTTACCATCCCTTAGAATTCATCAAATGAGCATGTCCCTGAAATTTCACACACATCTTTGCAAACCTGTTTCCAATAGTCATGACTATCTGTCAAAATAAATTCTCTCCAATTCCAGAAGTTTTAATAGGCCCATTATGCAGGCCCTCCAAATTCTGAAGTCTTAGCAAATCTATACACAAATTTTGAGTAACAAAATCTGTTACTCAATTTAATCTTGGCTCTAAAGCAATCATTGTTCTAAGCACATTCATTCTTGTGGCTCTCCCTACCGGGTCTGGTCTGTATTAAAAAACCAAAATATTATATGAGCACTTTTACTTCTACAACTTGAGTCTATCATTCTACTAAAAGTTGGATTTAATATTATGGTAAAATGGTTGCACAAAATGTTAATGATCCGAAAATTCTAATAGTTGAAACATCCTTTATTGAACCCTTCATTCTTACTTTGGTGTGTTTGGTCCAGGTGAAGAAGGCCTTGCATCTGAAGAAAGCATTACATTCTTTGTACATGTTGCTACTTAATATTTTTAAGTTACCTGTTTTAAATGACATAGATGAATTTTATACATTAACACTATTAGGCCTTCTTAATATTCTCTTGATTATATACTGCTAACTTTTCCGTTCACTCTCTATGGGGCTCATAGTTGAAAATTAAACAGCATAGCATATAGTACTTAGTGTATATCTCTAACCCCTACTCTTTTTCCCTACTACAAGCTGTTTCCCAGCTTCTGGGATCATTCCTTGGCTCTTGACCCCTTTTGGCAGCTTCTATCTCTGTCCCCATTTGTGACACGTACATGCATTTTATAGGCTGGTAAACAAAATTAAAAGTTACATTCACTTCTTAGAGATTTAACAACCCCAAATAAATATTTTGCCTCAGGACCTGCTCTCTGGGAACCTAGGCTAATCTACAGGATTTGGTGTTAATTTCCCAATTTATTGAATTCCCCAATAATATTTACACCCTATATCATGTAATGGTTGAACCAGAATTTTATTAGCTTGTTAGTCTCCACTTTCAAAATTTTAAGACCTCACTGTGCTTCCCTTCCTGACATAGAAAAGGTTCTTCCTGACACTAGCAAGAGGTTATGAAGGGTGATGTTAATTCACTAGGGCTACTATAACAAAGTAATACAAATTGGGTGGCTTAAGAAAGCAGAGCAGATAATTATTATCTCAAAGTTCTGCAACTAGACATCCTAAATCAAGGTGTTGGTCTTCCATGCTTCCTCTTAAATCTGTAGAGGGCAAGTTGTTCCATGCTACTCTCTTGGCTTCTGGCAGTGGCTTGCTGACAATCCGTGCAATCTCTGCCTCAGTTGTCACATGGAATTCTCCATCTCCACTCTGTGTCCAAATTTCCTCTTCTTATAAGGACATCAGTCGTATTGGATTAAGGTTCCACTGTATTCCAGTAAGACTTCATTTTAACTTGCCTGATTCCATCTTCAATGAACCTATTCTAAAATAAGGTCACATTCTGATGTATGGGGGGATTTGGACTTAAACATATCATTTAAGGACGCAGTTCAACTGATAATATGTATTTTCCCTGTAGCTCCTCTGGAGTGAAGGGCAATGCACTTTTCTTTTTCTACTGTCATGCTGGATCATTGCCACTCTATTCATCTATCAGATGCTGCTGCTTTGTTTCATGAATGCATGGGAAAAACTCCTCTCTCCAAAAATGTCCTCTCCTATTTCTTCCTTTGCCCACAACTTCAAAGTTGTAAATGTGAACTAGGATTAGGTTCACTTAATAGAAATGCTAAATAATTGGCTTAAACAAGATTGAAGTTAACTTCTGACTTACATATACAAAATATATCTTCTAATCTGGACATATTAGAATGACTTGAAAAATTCCTGTGGAGCGCAACACACTTCTTTCTCCATTCTCTATGATCCTCATCCTCAGCAATATGGGTTTTACCTCATCGTCTATGATGGCTGCTTGAGTTGTCAACTCAGCTGTCAAAGACAATGTAAACCATCAGGAAAGGAAAAGGTCTAAAGAAAGGTGAAACAATTCTAGTTGTTGTTTTTCTTGACAGTAAATATTCATTTGTCCTCCACTCTCTATGTAACCTACGACTTGGATTTTGCATCTTTTCTTAGAGGTCTTTTATCTGAACTTGAGATGTGGCCTGAGAAGAGAAGGGTAAAGTCAGTGTACTCATCCCTGAATCTCAGTCTCATGTTTCCTCTACTATTCTCTCTTTCACAAGAATTATCTTTCCCATACATATTCAGATGGTACAGAAAGGATTGGGGAAAGAAGGAGGCAAAAGGGAGAAACATGGCTAAAATAAGGAAAACTTTTAGTTTAGCAGCTATTCTTTAGGATAATCACTTTATCCTAAACTGGAACCACAATTTTTGAGAAAATCCAAGATG
This sequence comes from Dasypus novemcinctus, assembly GCF_030445035.2. NCBI lineage: Eukaryota > Metazoa > Chordata > Mammalia > Cingulata > Dasypodidae > Dasypus > Dasypus novemcinctus. Next base: position 141,131,899 of record NC_080676.1, read on the forward strand.
TTGATATCTTTGTTTTCTGGCTCTGATTTGTCAGTGACATATTTAGTCTCAGTGTGTTCAGTATATTCAGACCAGGGATGTTCCAAGCTTGTTGTCAAGATGAGGTAAATAGAGTTTAGGCGAAATGTATTGATTTACGTCCTACTACATAGTTTCTTCATATTTGTAACTTTCCTGGCATGGTGCAGAGTCCATATAACCAGGGTTGAGACAAGGATATATGCTTTCTCATACCTCTAGATAAGGTCCAGTTCTAAATGTAATAGCACTCTGTAACTTAGTGGTACTGAACATGGTGTGACGGCTTGAGATTATTTGATGACTACCAGAAAGAGAACCATTACATTTGTTAACTAATCTACTAGAGATCTCTGGATCTGGTACCCAAGAATTGTATTAAATTCAGCTGTGGGGCCTTTGGTTAGGTTACCTGCTAAAATTAGAGCTCGTTGATTCCAGTACTCAAGTAAGGTGTGACTCAGATCGAGTCCCCGCCCTTGCTGGGTCTGATATAAATGGACCCTGAAGTCATTCAAGAAAGAAAGAAAGCGCTGTCATTTTTCATTGTTCCATGCAATAGAAAAGAGAAATCTCAAACAGCTGAATTCCAGGGTAGAGATGGGACATTTTGCCTGATAGCTTACAACTGACTTTGGGAATAGAGCTGGACAACCGAGAGTAATATAGGAGGCCCAGTCAAAAACCAGCCTTATGCCAGAAGAAAGGTAAATTCACTTAAGCATGAAGCTTCAAGAGGCCAGATCCATGCAGTTTGAAGAGAAAGAGGGAGCCCAGAGAAGAAAACAGAGGCTAGCCAGAGATGGGCAATCATCTTGCTTCAACACGTACCAACTAGCTTTGGGGAGACAGCAACCTTGAGTTGAATTATTTTACGGTCTTATAGTTGTAAAATTTTATGCTAAATAAATACCCTTTATAAAAGCCAGAAGTTTTCTGGTACTTTGCATCGGCATCCCTTTGGCAGACGAATACATATGGGGGACATTTATTTACTTATTTATTTATCCATGTGCATGCCAGAGTTCTACACCCCAGAGATTCATTTTCGGTGGCAGAATGGTACAGCTTATGCATTACCATTTTTGGGAAATTCTACCTAACCTAACAACAGAGGAAACATGAGCAGTTAACTGTGACCAGAGCTCTTATCTGAACTTGAACTAAGAGGAGAACAGAGACATTCCTGGGCTGGTATGGTATTGAGAAAGAAGGACAGGACCATTGAGAAGTTCAGTTACTGAAACACGTTTGATTGGGAAAGCTAAAGTTGGAGCATGAACAACGTGCATTCACCTTGTAATTTTCCCCAAGTTGCCCAACTCACATGTAATGGGATCCTGCTTTTCCATAGATATGTGTGGATTAAAAGAATAGGAGAATGCCCAAATGACTTTTTAGTAAAAAGAAACCTTGTGATGATCTGGGTTTTGTGTAGTCAGTTATAATAAATTGTCCCAAAATATCAAGGCTTTTAGAATTCACCTCTTGTTTGTTTTGGAAAAATAAAGTTTCTCATATAAAATAATGTGCATGAAAATAATCATTGCAGATATCCACTCTAAATATTTTCTTCTTATTTCTCACATTAAGAGGAAGAGCTTGGAAGCCCACAAACAATGATATTTCAAATTCTTGTTTATAAGAAGGGGAATCTGTTTATCCAATTATTCACTTGAAGTAAGAAGGAACAAGGTGAATCTTATTTAGCTGAAGTAACTGTATCTTTCCAAAATGCAAAACAAATTTCAAATGGAGCCATGAAATAACCTCAAAATTGCTCTATTTTATCAGGTTTAATGATGTCCTGTAGGACTCTTCCTTTGTGAAGATCACTCTCCATACCTATCTGCCTTCATTCTATGTACTACTATAGAAATTTAATAAATAGTAAAGAATATATACACACATACATCAAAAACTGTGAACAGGATCACATAATATAAAAACAACATTGTTGTGGCAAATTTTATAAGGTTTTGAGGGATGGTCTTATCAAATTTCTCTAGGGATAATTAAAGATATGACTGTGCAAAGGACTACATTAAGAATGTAGTCCAGGAAGGTTAGGTTTGAATTCAGGCTTTGCCACTTGCTAGGTTAGGGGAAAAAAGAGAAGGTTTTGTTGTTGTTGTGTTTTGTTTTGTTTTGTTTTCTGAATCTCATGCTACTCCTTGATAAAATGAGCATGATAAAATTAAATAATATTTTTGAGAACCTGTAATAGTTCCTGCTATGAAAGAGTTGCTTAATAAATTATGGCCATTATTATTATATTGTTCTGTAATTTTAAATATAAGCTTGTCATCATTATTATTTGAGAAAGATTAGAACCAAAATTCAATGTGTGGTAAGATTGCTTTAAAGTAGCTAATACATAAATCTTAAACTTCTCATCCATTCCCAAATAATAGTCATCATATATATTAATTTCAGAGTACAAAAATGTGATCTTATACTCAGAGATCTTAGAGAAATATATTGTTCAAAAACTATATCACCAAGAGAGGTAAATGATCTGAAAAACACAAGATAAAGATCAACTTAACATCAATTCTTCCACCATTATTGAGTAGAAGTATGCTCAGTGTTGTAGGATTTTGGAAGCACAAAGTGGATAATACATGGCGATTTCCTTTAAGTAGTTTATATAATTATTAAGAGGAAAAGTCAAAAGTTGAACCCATATCCATAAAGGTTTCTCAACACTTTTTAAAATCTCATTGTATAAGTAAAATTATTATCATAATGGGTTTTTACTGAAGACAAAAAATTTTAATCAAGGACATAGTCTACTCAGGAGTTTTTAATAGTATCACTCCCATCTTTTTTCAATGTTGAATGAAATCAACAATCTATGATTAGTTAAATAAAGAGGACTAAATTGAGAACTTTTGTTTATAATATGTGAAAATGTGTGCTATTTTGATAGGAGAGGAAATTTTCAAATTTTTGTCTTCCTTTTAATCATTACTTATATTTACTAAGTGCATATGGAATTTCCAAGTCAACCACTTTGATTTTAATGGATATGTACCATGCCTATCATAATATAGTGTGCTTTAGTCAGTATTGGTTCAAGAGGAGTAAAATAATATGAAAGTATATTTTAGAAAAGCAATTCATTCAAATTTGATCTTTTTATATATCATTTTATCTAGAATATTGGTAGTTTACATATGAGACTAAATCTCATTTCTAATAAAGAAATATAAGCAGATGCAATAGATCAATTTCATTCCACTCAAAATAACTGCATAAACATTACAGCAACACCAAAAAACCTTATGTAGGGTCTTTTTTAAAAAAGTGATAAACTTTAATGATGGGCAAAAGAAATTTTAAATAAATGGAGAGATAAAGCATGCCCCTTGAGGGAATTAGTAAATATTTCAAGTATGTTAATATTCTAAAAATTATTCATAAATATATAAACTATCAAGTTTTGTCAATATTGAGGAAACTATTATAAATTTCATTCAAAAAATTATTGAATCATACAAAGTAAAGTATTCAAGAAAGGGTGTCTTGCATTTCAAAAATTAAAATTCTACATAAAGCTAGAATACATTAAAAATTTTGGTACTCATGCCATGAAAGATAAATAGAAATACAAATGAAAGAAGTTCTAGAGAATATATTCATTTCTGATTCATTATGCTTTACTTGAGTTATCTATTATTCATGAATTCTCACAAATACCACTCCTGTACATTTTTCCAAGGTGAATGAAATGTGTTATTTATGTGTCGTTCAAAGAGGCCATGTAGAAAAAGTTTGTTTATGGCATGTTGGCAGCTTATTCCTGTTTTAATAAAGATGACATTTGAAAGGATAGTGAAACTTGTATTAATTTGGTTTGGGATAATTAATTATGAGGTACTCCAAGTCATTTCCAGATAGAACTTATAATTAAATAAATATTATGCATTACAGAATAAATTATTTTAAGACAAAGAGGAGTAGAAGGTGGCAATAAACTTAGCTTGGGTTTTCAACCTAAATCATACGCGTGTGTCTTATTTGATGTAAGGAACCGAAGAATCTGTAACAATGTTGAGGACCCTTGAGGCATCTCTTGAGAGTTACTAATACACAGTATATTATATCAACAGCCACAGTCACAGATACAGCTTTTACATGACACAGAGGAAGAAAAGAAGAGAAAAGAAAAGAAATAACAGAAAAAAAAAAAGAAAACAGCAAAAAAAGACTCTTTTCCCCAAGTATAAGAAAATGATGGAAATAAGAGAAAATGTGAAGTAGGTCCGGTAGACTGTATTTCTGACAGTTCTGGGTACTTTCCAATGTCGATAGCCATTTCGATACTGAATAGTAGTGTAAATTCATATCTCTCATCTGACCAAATTAAATTCTGATTGGAGTAATTAAACAGAATGTATGCATTGTGGAGCCAGAGGGGAATCCCCAAACGCCACTCTGTGTCAAAAACATTATCTGGATAGTCCATTCCTTATTCACAGAAGATGAGTTCATTTCTCTCACAAAATTAATCAGGGGCTTTTGAAAATATTTCATTAAGACAAAAATGCCACTAAGGTAGAAAGAGAATGGAGAATTCAGGTGTTATTTTAATAATAACCTAAAACACATTGTTTGTACTAAATAAATATTAGAAAAAGATAATAAAGCATTAAATGAGATAATAAGATTATAAATTAATGAGTAACTGTACATTATAGTATTAATACTCCAGAAAATTGAATCAGCTTTACCTACATTTCTTTCAGAATTCAGAGGTAAAAAACAAAAGATAATAATGAAGAGAAGAACGGTTATAGATACAGAGAACAAAGAGATAATTTTTCCTTCTGGAAAAGAGCCAAGAAGAAAATGAACAAACGGAAAATATTTTAAAATGCAAAGATACAATAATAATCTTATCAGCTACAGAGGAGAAATTAGAAAATTTAAATCTATATATCAAAAGGGGCTATTAGACCCCGGTTGTCTTAGTTTTCCAGGGCTGCTTTGACAAATACCACAAATGAACTGGCTTAAACAACAGGAATTTCATGTTTTTGGAGGCTAGATGTCCAATATCAAAGCATTAGAAGGGCTTACTTTCTCCCAGTGTCCATGGTGTTCTGACAATCCTCTGTCACATGAAATGTCTTTTTCCTTGTGTCTGTTTTTCTTATTTCTGCTGGCTTCTGGCTTCTGTGTCCAATTTCCTTTGTTTCAAAGATCCCAGTGACATGGATTAAGGTCCACCATGACTCAGTTTGGCCTCATTTCCAATTCCTAATAACATCCTCAAAGATACTATTCACAAATGTACCCACACCCACAGAACAGGGAGTTAGGACTTGAATATGATTTAATGCCAATGCAGACTAAATTAATAGAGAAAAAATGAAAAGCTAGGCATGTACAGATAAAATTATGGCATTTCAAAGATAATGGAAAAAAGCAATGAATATCTTCATAGCAAAATAATGTATATACAGACTTGTGGACAACTGCCTTCTTCCATGAGAAAGAAAGTAATAGACTATATGGACTTTTTGAGAACACCATTGTATAGTAAGAGCTCTATTCCAAGACAATTTTCCTATTTATTTTTAATGCCTTGAAAAAATATATGTTCAAATACACAGTGGGTTCAGGAATTGCACAGTTTTTTTATTGATAATCTACTCAATTAGATTTGAATCCAAATATGGGAATCATATATGTGAAACACATTAAATAAAAGAACCATTGATAAGCATTGAAACTATTGAAGAAAATTCACACTTATTATTTTCAAAGTTAAAAAATAGACAAAAATCATATTAATATTCTAAACAGTAGTCATTTAACACAATAGTGTCAAAATGCAAGATTTACAAACAAAAATGGGATGGGTAGAGGGAAGACGATAAAATGAAAAATATTTTACTTAATGCTTCTATCTTTAGGGATAACATTGTTGAGTATTAAGACATCTCACGAGCAATATCACATAGACTGTTCCATTGTACAATAAATGGAAACCCTTGGAAGCATGTTTGTCTCTGGTCTTAAAACAGGAAGCCTTCCCCAGGAGTCAAGACGGTTTCAGCTGGTTACAATAGATGGGTTCAGACGCCAGCATCCACCAGGGATGTGCATTGCCTTAGAAGCACTACCCATTGTGGCTGCAACAGATACTGAGCAATTATAACTTTCATTATAAAACTGCTTCTCTTTGACATAAATTTTACTTGTTGCTCCATCCATGCCAGACAACATAATTCTTCTGTCTACAAATTCCCTCCAGAGATTTAAAAATGTTTCCACAACTTCAACATCTTCATGGAATATTCTTTGTTTCTGCTAGACTTGAATGAAATTAATTTGGGTCTCCCCAGATGACAAAAACCTCTGTTGCTTTGAGAGACATGCAAATTTGCCACTTCACATTCCATCTTATTATTGCCATCTGTTATTACTTTATTTTGTGTGTAATGCTTTTTTTAATATACATTTTTATTTTTTAAAAAAGATACTTAGATTATACAAATATTACATAAAAAATATAGAGAATTCCCAAATTTCCCACTCCCAACCCCTCCCACATTTTCCCACATTAACAACACCCTTCATTAGTATGGTACATTTGTTACAATTGATGAACACATTTTGGAGCATTGCCACTTAATGTGGATTATAATTTGCATTGGAGTTTACTCTTTCTCCCACACAATTTTGTAAGTTATGACAAGATGTATAATGGCTTGTATCTGTCATAGCAATGCCATTCAGGACAATTCCCAAGTCCTGAAAATGTTCCCATATTATACCTGTTTTTCCCTCTCCCTCCCCTCAGAACCTCCAGTGGCCATTGCCTCTACATCAATGATAAAAGTTCTTTCATTGCTAGAATCACAATGAGTCTATATTAGAATACTAGTAAGTCTACTCTTGTCTATCATTGATTCCCTAATCCTGAGGATTCTGAGATGGTGATGCCCACTCCACCTCTAATTGAGAGGGGGCTTAAATCCCATGGGGCAGATGGATGAGACTATCTTGCTTGCAGTTGTACACTCTCTATGTTCCTTGGGATTGTCATTTTCCATCATCATCACCTTGTTAGTTGTCTTGGGTGAGTCCAATGAACTGGAGAGTAGATGGTGCAAGTCTTTTGAGATTCAGGGCCCAAATATTGCCATATATTATATTGCTTAGCTGTCCCTCTCCATTTACTGATATTTGGGACCTGATACCTGGTTTGTCATTCGCAACCCCTGCTATCATTTGTGTAACTTCAAATTCCACATAAATGGCAATTTCAACTTCCTTTCTGGTCTCTTAAATACCCCAAATCCTCAGTTCTAAATCCCTTCTGTTCACTCCAAATTTGTCTCCATCATCCAAGTACACTTTCTGATGCTTATCAACATTAATTTGAAAATATCACAAATTCAGATTTCCATTATTACTCCCACACAGCTGTTCTTTATCCTAACTAGACTCCCTTCCCACACACACCAATCCGTGTATTTTCCTTCTACCCATTCCTTTCTCTCTTTTATTATTTCCTTCATTGTGCAACTTACTTAAATTCTAAATTCTAAATATCCCACCATTGCCAGGACCATATTATTGGTTACTACTACAAAACATTATGAGTAGGCTCTTCAGATATTCTCGTGTTCCATTTAGAGTCTACACATTATGACACATTTTATCTTTAAAAGGTTGAAGAAAACCTGAAATGACCCTGCAGACTGGCTCTTAGAATAAAGTTCAACTTCCTTATTATTGCCTATTCTCCAGACATTCTTCAAGTACTTTACTTAGAATTGCAATAGCATCCTATTTCCATCTGATTTTTTTGTCCATATTCTTTCTCCCTTCAGTGCTTTTACATATTCTGATCCCTCAGTTTATAATTTTTCCTACTACTTTTTTTTTTCCTGCATCCTACTTCAATTTCCCATGAAAGGTTTACCAAAGAGGAAAGATGGGAGTAGGTACTTTATAAAAGTCTTATCATACTTACTAATACATTTTTGAAAGTTTGTCTTTATTATGTCCATTGCCTCGTTCATAGTAGACACACATTAAATAACATATGTTGAAATATTGATTTATAGGTCTGTTTTTCAGTGTCTGTTTGTGTGTATGTATGTGTATGTCTGTGTGTATGTAAGAGTGAGACAGAGACAGAAAAAGAGACAGAAAGAAAAAAAGAAAGAAATGGACTATTTTCAGAAGCTATGTATGGATGGTGGAGATAGGAATGCTTTTACCATGCTTTTCTAAAATTTTCTTAACATTTCATATTTTCCATAATGCATATGTATTATATTTTCTCAAAACAAATTACTAAAATCTTTGGGTAGAACAACCCATAAAAGTTTGACTTTCCCTATATTTTGAGACCATGTATTACTTTCATATTACCACTTTAATAAATTAACAGAAAGTTAACTGTTTAAATTTATTATCTAAGAATTTTATCAGTCAGAAGTCCAAAATGGATCTGCTGGGATAAAATCCATGTGTCAGCAGCTTATTTTCCATTCTGTAGACTCTAGATAGAGGGCGACACATTTCCTTGTTCAATTAGTTGTTGGAAAAATTCATTTTCTTTTAGTTGTAGAACAGAGACCCACAATTTCTTGATGACTGTAAACTGAGGACTGTCCCCACTTCTGGTATCTGCCATATTCCTAAGCTTATGAACCCTTCCTCCATCTTCAAAGTCAGCAAAGGAAGGTCAACTCATTGTCATATTAATTTTTTCTGATCCTCCTTCTGCTGCCACATTTCTCTGTGAGCACAGCAGAGAATGGTTCTTGGCTTCTAATACTCTTGTAATTAGATTAGTTCTACTTATTTAATATCGCATAGCTCCCCATCTCAAGATCCTTAACCTTGATCCTATCTACAAATCCCCTTTTTTCATTTAAGTTAACATACTCACAGATTCCTGAGACTGGGACATGGACATCCTTGGGGAACTATTAGTCTATCTACTACAGATTACTAAACAATTATTCAAGTTATTTTACTTGCATTGACAGACTTAGTGGTTGGGGTTCAAATACAGTTCATATTGAGTAGTAAAATTGGATCCCCTACTTAACAAGTAGACGAAGTAAAATTTAGTAAAATAGGACATAATCTGTTCTTCATTTTTTTATAAATATCTTAGGGAAATATTCATTTAATGCTGCATACTTTCTCCATCTTTTGCTATCTCATTTCGCATTTAATCTGCTGTGCTCTGAATTTTTTCCATGACAATAATGAAGAATCATTATTGTTGGGAGCGATAAAAAGAGTGTATGCCGACCTCAGCGAGAGTCAGTAGCACGGCTGCCAGAGAAGAGCCAACCCTCTCATTTGAGCAAACTATAATTAGCTCCTCAAAATATGCCAGGTCCCACAACATGGCAGAATCCAAATCTGCCCTGTCACTTCCTTATTCTTCTTCCCTTTCAGGCCTTTTGTTCTCCGTCTTCCTGCCACTGCCCACACTGATAAGGCAGTACGCAGGCGCAAGGCGGGGAAACTGAAACCCACCCTACACGTCAGTAGCAACCATAACCAATCCCTAACTTCCACCTCCGCCTATTACCCCTCCCCTTCCCAAGAGTATATATGCTTTGTTCCCCTCAATAAAACTTGCAGCTTGATCCTCACCCTGTCTCGCTGTCATTCCTCGCGTCTCCTGTCTCATCATTCTCCTCCACGCAACCACGAGCCCCCGTTCATTGCCCCGCTGGTCGGGGCATTCACACATTATGAGCTATTAAATGAATATTGATCCATAACACTTTCAAATTTTTTCTTTCATTGTAATTGCCCTTCTAGATCAAATCGTCATTTTTCAAAGTCCAACTAAACATTTAAATTTTATTTTTATATAAGGAGAATTAATTATTTTCAATGTGTTTTACTTGATTATGTTTCTGATTTATTAAATTTTAAACTATCTGTGGATTTCTCTCATCGTTGAAGGCAATATATTCAGTTCATTGTATATGCAGTCAACTACAGATATAATCAAGTTAATGATGATTTAAATCCACAAAATATTCATACAATAACAATCAGGTCAGTGATTGCTTGAACAAACAACAGAGCACTCTATAATCTTGACAATTTAGCACATGAACTTAACCATCACGGTCTCCAAAGTATTGGTCGATCTAGATTCTTGCTTTCTGGACTCATTTTTCACTTTTTCCTACTCATTTTTTGAATTCTAGGCACAGTGGCCTTTTGATTTTTCAGGCCTTTAACATTTCATATGCCCTTTTGATATCAATAAAACCTCTATTTCAACCTAATTTCTGTAAATCCTTCATTTTTTACCTTAAAACTATTACCTCAGGGAATGAGTCAGCTCTGTAAAGTTCTGCATTTACAACAAAACTTGCAGAAATTTAAAGCTAGAGCATAATTTTATCAATGTGACATCAAAAACAATGGAGGACATGCACATAGCATTCACTACAATGCCATGTGATAACCACAAATATTAACAGATTCCATATATATGATTAGTGAGGTTTAGAGCATTTATATAACTTATTCAATGTCACACAGCCAAAAAAGGATGAAAAAAATGATGTAAATCTATATAATTTGAAAAGAGGACCACACAAGCAATCATAATACTGCTCAGAATCAGAGTCCCCTTCGACTTAGTCTATTGCAACTTAAAAAAATGATATATCCTGCTACCATATATAAAACCTAGCATTTGCTCTTTTAGTCACTTTCTGATATAAATTTCAGTGCTGTTAATTATGTTCACAATGTTGTGCTACCATCACTACCATCCAGAATAAAAGTTAAAAAAATTAAAATATGGAACTTCATTACACAAATAGTGAACACTAAGGTAAACAATAGACCAGAATTAATAGTACAATTATAAAAATTTGCTTTCATGTGTTGTAACAAATGTTCCACACCAATATATGGAGTTAATAATAGGGTGGTATATGGAAATCTTTTATTTTATGCATGGTCCTCTATTTAAGAAAAAAATTTATATACAAATTTTAAAAAAGTATGCTCTTAGTCCTAAGAGGCTTTGAATTGCTATGCAAATCTTGATTCTGACAAGAAATTAGAAAATATTTTCTAATTTTTCTCTACTTCTCAATGATTTATTTTTTATTTTCATTAGAAGCATTTTACAATAAGACTTATCATCATTATTATGCATCATAGTAGTTGAAAAGTTTGATATATATCTTAGGAAAAAAGTCACTGTGTAAAATGACATTTTCAAATTTTATTTTAACATTTTTTATTAAAGGATGAAATAAAAAAAAGATTTCTTTTAACTCATATAGCCCTAGAATTTTGGAATCTTTTAATTAAAATTTCCTAAAAAATACTATGGAGATATTTCACATGGGGAAAATTTGGGATTGAAGAATTGATTGTTGTTAATATTAAAAAAATATTTAACACTAAATAAGATAATAATTTGGACAGGAATTGCATACAAAAATTCATCAAATAATTAGAGGTTTTACTATACATCAGAGCATGAGAACAAGAATTTGAAGCATAGTCTCCAAAGTTGGTACCTAAGACTTAAACTGTGGTGTTGCCTGTTGAGCACAAAGGATTCCATATAGTATCAACATCAGAAAAGAACACCCCATGACAGCTGTGAAAATAAAAAGGCAATGATTAATAAATAAAAAGCCCCTGAAACAAGAACAAGGCCTAGAGCTGCAGGGTGCCTAAGAGTTACCTCCTGAGAGCCTCCATGTTGCTCAAACGTGGCCAGTCTCGAAGCCAAACTTAGCATGTAAATGCCTTGTCTTACCCCCAGTGTGGGACATGACTCCCGGGGATGAGCCTCCCTGGTGCCAAGGGATTACTGCCAAGTACCAGCTAATGGTGTAACTAAAAAATGACCTTGAGTAAAAGGGTCAGCTTGGACCAGCAGAATATCTCAATCTACATATAATATGAGGAGTTAAAAATGCTTTTTGACCTGAATGAAAGGGGGAAATGGAAAGGATAAATGAGTACATATGGCTATGAGTCTCCAAAAAGAGCCAGGAGGTTATCAGAGGCGTTGCCCTTATGCTCACCTCAGTGGAGTCCCAGAGACAGATAAAAGTAGATACAACCCCAGGTACAACTTCTTCTGAGGGCTACAGAGACCCACAGGTTCTATGGTAATGGCAGATGGAGTTCAGTGCCATGTCAGTTGGCCCTACTTTGGAGTTTGTATATCTGTGTGATGGAGCTGGACTCAGATGTGATCTTTGTTCACAAGCCTCTCCTGTTACTTTTACTGGAATGGTAGCTGGTGTTGGGGTTTAATGTATACCCAAGGGAGCTGAGTCTCTGGACTGACCATATGATAGCCAGGCCCTGAGCCTCAACAGACTTCAGCTCCTACACTCTGGTTTATTGGACTTACCCCACTTAGCTAACATGGAGGTGAAGAAGGTCAAACACCACACTAGGGAGCCAAGAGTGCCTACAACTGAAAGCAGGAGAGTTGCATCCAGCATCCATGTGGAATCTAAGCCCCCTCTTGATAAAGATGTGGAGTGGACACAACCATTCCAAGATCCACAGGATGGAGGAATAGAGTATGGATTGGAATGGACTTACTGATATTCTATTCATGAACTATTGTGATTAGTAATCAAAGAAAATGTGGCATTCTATGGAGAAAGTGGCCATGGTGGCTGCTGGGGGTAGGGAGTGGGAGGAAGAGATGAGATGTGGGGACGTTTTTGGGACTTGGAGTTGTCCTGATTGGTGCTGCAGGGACAGTTACCAGACATTGTATGTCCTCCCATGACTCACTGGGTGGACAGTGGGAGAGTGTGGGCTATGATGTGGGCCATTGACCATGGGGTGCAGCGGTGCTCAGAGATGTATTCACCAAATTCAGTGAATGTCTCATGATGATGGAGGAGATTGTTGTGGGGGGAAGATTGGGGTGGGAGGTTCGGGGTATGTGGGGACTTCATATTTTTTTAATGTAATAATAAAAGGAATAAATAAAGACAAAAATAAATAAATAAAAAGTAACCTCTCTGGAATCATATCTGCATATAAGACAAAGATAACAATCATTGCCACCAATAAAAATAATCAAACTCTCTCCTCTCCAGGGACCATGAGTGACAACTGCTTATTTACCAATGATAATTGTTTTCCTGTTTCATTCCTCTCACCTTCTAGGTAAGAATTATTTAATTACCCAATTGTCTCTGCCTT